>NC_060280.1:94639445-94642649 GCF_021613505.1 Equus quagga
TCTCCGCCGTGAGCGCGCGCGGGGGAGCTGTCCGTGGTGCTGCAGCCACCGCCAGAGAGCGGCTGGGGGACCCAAGCTTGGCGCTTGCCTGGTTTATTTTTAATTGTGGTTAAACGATCCATGACGTAAAATTTGCCACTCTAATCATTTTGAAGTGTAAAGTTCAGTGGCATGAATTGCATTCACAATGTACAGCCATCACCACCATCCGTGTCTAGAACTTTCTCATCTTCCCAAACTGAAACTCTGTCCCCATTAAACACTAACTCCACTTTCCCATTCCCGCATAATGTAATGAGATCAGAGATGTTGCATTTTGTTATTGCTGTTGCTCTAATCCCTGGACCAGCGGTTGTCACTTGGGAAGGACTCTGCTCCCCAGTGGACATTTGGTGATGTCTGCAGATATTGGTTATGACAATTTAGAGGATGAGAGTGATACTGGCATTGAGTGGGTCAAGACCAGAGATGCTTCTCAACACCCTACAATGCACAGGGCAGCCTCCCACAGTAGAGAATTATCTGTCCCCAAGAACCAATGGTGCAGGTGTTGAGAAAACCTGCCTTAGAAAAATGCCTGGAATATAGTCAGTTCTCGGTGAAATTTGTTGAGGCAATGAAATTGCTAAACCTGCTCGAATCTCATTTTCCTGATTTGCAAAGGGGATTGATACAAGTACATTCGATCCTCGTTATGTGTGGTTTCTCTGTTTGTAAATTTGTCTACTGGCTGGAATTTATTCGTAACACTTGTAACCCCAAAATCAACATTCACAGTGCTTTCAGGGTCATTTGCAGCCAACACAGATTGGTGAAAAATTTGAGCGCTGGATGTGCATATTCCCAGCTGAGGTTGAACAAGGCGCTGCTCTGCTCTCTTATTCCAGCCCAGGCTGTAAACGAGCACCCTTTCCAGGGTCAATTTAGTGAAGTGTTTTTGCATTTTTGTTCTTTATGTGGGTGATTTTGTTGTTTATAATGGTCCTCATGCCTGGTGCTGGAGTGCTGTTTCTAAGCACAAGAAGGCTCTGATCCACCTTACAGAGAAAATACGTGCATTAGAGTTCATTCAGGCTGAATTATAGTGCTGTTGGCTGTGAGTTCAGTGTTAATGAATAGATAGTGTATATCCAATAAGGTATCTTTAAACAGATACACACACAACACAAGGTTACGTGCTGATCCATTGGTGAAAATGTGATCAGAGGCTCACAGGGAGCTAGTCCTGTATTCCCACTAGAAGCAGTGGTCGAGTATTCGCTATTCCAGTGTTGGTGGTGACGTTACAGAACAGAACTGCTGCCCATAACGAAAATCAATTGTACTGCTCCCCAGGACTGTTGCGAGGACTACATAAGAGCGTGCATGTAAAGCATTTAGCACAACGCTTGTAGTAAATAACAGGAAAGAAGATATTACGTAATCCAGAGAAAACACTAAGACAGATCTGCTTCTGCATAAAGCATGCAGCCTTTCTTATCTAGTGAGAGCTGAGGGAATTGGAGGGGGACCATGTGTAATTGCCACGCTGGACTCTAGCCAGGGCATGGCAGGAGAGCGGCCACTAGATTGTTCCTCGTGGCAACACATGGTCATAAAGATACGAAAGGAAGGATGCCATCTGCTAAATCACACATACGGCTTTCTTTGGCACCCTGGGCTTGCCGCGGTTTCTATCCAAGAATTAATTAGCCCTGTGCCTACTTAAATAAGGGGCAAAAGAACACCACCCTACCACGGCCCGTAAACGTACTTTTTTTTTTTTTTTGCCTTTTTTAAAATTTAAAATAATTGTAGATTCACATGTGGTCATAAGAAATAACACAGAGAGCCCCCACGTACCTTTCCCCATATTACGCAGTGGTAACATCTTACTAAATTATAGCACAATATCATCATTCCTTTTGATACCTCAAGATACAGAACACTTCCATCACCACAGGCTCCCTCATGGTGCCCTTTTCTAGCCACTTCAACTGCCCATTCCCCACTCTCCTTGTCCTCAACCGCTGGAAATCACAAATAGGCTCTCCATTTCTATAATTTTGACCTTTCAAGAGTTTTACATAAATGGAATCATAAGAGTATGTAGCCTTCTGCCATTGGCTTTTTCCACTCAGCATAATTCTGTAGAGCTTCATCCAAGTTGGTGTGTGTATGAGAGTTTATCGCTGTTTATTGCTAAGTAGTGTTCCATTTATATGAAGTGTCCAGAACAGGCAGATCCATAGAGACAGAAAGCAGACTAGTGATTGCCAGGGGCTGGGAGGCTGGGGCGGAATTGGGGACTGTTAATGGGTAGAGGGTTTCTTCTTGGGGTGATGAAAATGTTCTAGAATTAGATAGTGGTGATAGTTGCACAACTCTGTGAATATACTAAAAAACATTGAATTGCACACCTTAGATGGTTGAATTGTATGGTATGTGAATTATACCTTAATAAAGCTGTTATTAACCAAAAAAAATACCATAATTGTAATGAATAGTCTGGTTTGATCTGCTCCCTTCATTCTAAGTTCTGAGGACTGGTATTAGGTCAGTTTTGCTCACTGTTCCATCCCCCAAAATGGCCCGGCATTAGGAGGTGGGTCGAGAAATATTTCTCAAAATGATTACACTGAGAGTGGCGTTTCCCCACCTCAGCCCTACTGACATTTGGGGCCGATCACTCTCTGTGGGGGGCCCTCCTGGGTGCTGTGGGGTGTAGAGCAGCATCTCTGGCCCCACCCACTTGATTCCAGGAGCACCCCCAGTGTGACAACCACAAATGTCCCCAGACATCGCCCAGTGTCCCTTATGGGCAAATGGCCCCAGTCAAGAACCACTAGCTTAGAGCAACCGAATTTTAGGAGCTGAGTGGGCCCTTAGAAGCCCTCATGAAAAGGCTGGAACCCAGGGGGGCGCTGAAGAGGCAAGCAGGGCCTGGCCGTGTCAATAGGGCCACATCCATCCAGCCAGAAGTGGTCAGCAGGACTCCCAAACCCACCCAAGTGACAAAAAGTAAAACCACCCCCATGCTCGTTTCCAGGGCGGGGCCTGGGGTGCACGGTGGGGGGTGCAAGGCAGACACCCCCAAATTGGAGTGGTTACAGGGCAGACGGTGCTCCAGGAAGGGGCGGGGCTTGCAGCACAGGGCGGGGCTCGAGGTAGAGAAGAGGGATGCGGAGCTGTCAGAAGGGAGGCGGAGCTCCGTGTAAGGGGCGG
>NC_060280.1:94642659-94691149 GCF_021613505.1 Equus quagga
CGGAGCTGTCAGAAGGGAGGCGGAGCTCCGTGTAAGGGGCGGGGCTTTCGGCGTGGGCGGGGCTTTCGTCAGAGACGTCCTCCAGACGCGGAGGGAATCTAGCCGGCGTGAGCTTCGCGCGGGGGGCGGGGCCTGGGGCGCGTGGCGGGGCGCGAGCCGCACGAGGCCGGGGGCGGGCCAGGGTGACGTCACGCGCCGGCGGCCCCGCCCCCGCGCCTCCCGTGGGCGCGCGCGCGGTGGAGACGCCAAGATGGCGGCGAGTCACTACTTGGGCTTCGCGCCGGGCGCCGGTCCGCCGTACAGGTAACCGTCCCGGTGCCGCGAGGACCCGCGGGCCGGCGTCTGGGTTGGACCCTGGCGGGACGCGGGCTGGGGGCCCTGCTCCGGCTAAGATGGCCGCAAAGGCGGGAGGCCGCGGCCCCGGGTCGTGTCTGTCAGGGGGAGAGCGGAGGACTCCTGACGTGGGAGGGCGCCCTGGGCCTGTCGGGGGACGCGCCCCGAGCCGTGCTGCGTGGGGGTCGTACCTGAGGGGCTCCCCGCGGAGGGCACCGGCGCCTGAGCGGGGGGAGAGCAGACGCACCTGGGGGGGGGGGGGGCCGGGGGGGGGGGGGGGGGGGCAGGGGGGGGAGGGCGGGGGTGTCACGACCCCTGATGGGGGCGGGGAGACGATGGAGACCAGGGAGGGTATCTGGTGGGGCAGGGGGTGAAGCAGAGACCTTGTTGGGAGATAGGGGGGTGGAGGTGGGGACCTGACCCCTGATTGGGAGGGAAGAACAACCTGGAAGGGTACCTGGGCAGGCAGGGAGAAGAGCAAAGGGTGGAGGGCCAGAGCTGCCCCCTGATGGGGGGAGAGGGGAGAGGACGCAGAGCTGGGAGGTGGCAGATCCCCGGAGCAGCAGCCAGAGACTTGGCGGGTAGTGGACTTGACGTGGGCCAGAGCCTGAGACCCTACAGGAGGAGGGGCACCTGGGGCCTCTGGGGAAAGGGGAGCAGTAAGGGCGGGTAGAGGGACCTGGGACCTTGGAACTCAGTGGAGCGGGTGTCTGGGTACTGAGGATCTACCCAAGCACCGGGGCCCAGGGGACCCAGCGTTTGGGAGGGGAGGGAGAGGAAGGAGCCTAGAGATGGGAACCAGTTGGGAGAAGGAGGGAACTATGGGTAGAGACATGTGGGGTATGTTTGTACCCCACACGTACAAACGCCCCCTCACACACCGTCCTCCAGGACCAGCCCCTTGGAGCAGCTCTGCTGTCTCAGTCCTTGGGCCTGGCGCTCAAGACCAAGTCTGGGGCAGGGGTGCGGGGCTGGGGTCCCTGGGGAAGGTGCCCCCCCATTGTTTTCATTCCTTGCCCTTGTGTCAGTTTCCAGCCGGTAGCCTGGCAGAAGCTCTGCAGCCAGTTTCTCAGGGACCCTGAGGAGCCACCCACGGCTGCCACCACCCCTTAGGCGAGGGCCGGGGCTTTGCTGCACGTTTCCCTCGTGCTGTCATTGTGATAGTGCCCTGATGGTCCCCGTGGGCTCCGAACATGCTCGTGCAAATGAGAAGTCCTGCTGATGTTTTCCGCACTCGAGTCGTCCCTGAGGTGTCGGGTTTGGCTCGTGAGGGGTTTTCTATCAGGGAAAGGATGTGTGGGCTGCGGTCCTGGAGGGAGCGGTACATCTTTATTAGATTGCCCCTTGTCCCCCTCATCCACCGAGGCGTTCCCGTTGCTGGTGCTTGAAGCAGCAGGACTCTGGGAAACGACCCGCCCCTCTGCTGCCTGCCAGCTCTTGCTTTTCTTTCTCTTTTCACTTGCTCTCTTTCTCCAGTGCATTCGTCAATCAGAGGTGGAAAGTCACTTGAATGTTGTGCTTTCTATTAAGATTACCTTCCAGAGAAAAAATTGAGTGTTTACACTGATAAAATAGGTAATTTCTGAGCTTCACTAGGTGCTTTTGTCATTTAATTTAATTAATACTTACTACATTTTTATGTGGGTTTTTTTTTTTTTTTTTTTTTTTTGCTGAGGAAGATTAGCCCTGAGATAGCATCTGTGCCAGTCTTCCTCTATTTTGTCCGTGGGATACTGCCACATCATGGCTAGTAAATAGAGTGGATCCATGCCCAAGATCCGAACCCGCGAACCTGGGCCGCCAAAGCAGAGATGCGGAACTTTAACCATTCGGCCACAGGGTGGCCCTGCACTTAACTACATTTTAACGCGGTTGTCTGTATTCTGATGGCTTGCGTGATACAATATACGCATGTAACTACGGATGCGAAACTACCACGAACCGAACATCCCATTAGTCTGTGTCTTTAGAATTGTCCCCAAGAGTGTGTTATTCCTTGAGAAAAGACTTAACTAAAACTAAGACATGGGAGTCATAGCAAACTAAATTTCAGTCTCACAAAAGCTTGAAACGAGTTGTCTGCATTATCTGCATAATTTCAAGTTGACCAGACGCTGGGGGACACAACTTTGCCTGAAACCTTTAGCTGCCTCTACGGTCTGTGTTTCTTATATGATGTGCCGCTGAAAAACGGAGTAGATGACAGAGTTTGTGCGTGCCAGCTTTACGGTAGCGTTTGGACCACAGGAGTTTCAAAGCCCCTTTCATGGATTGCCAAGGCGGAGACAAGTGTTTATTTCTTGGAGGAACTTTGAGTGGGTTTTCTTGGATTCTAAAACTGACAGCCGTAGCCCTGGACAGGAACATTCCTTCCATCGTCCTTCGTAAATGGGGTTGGGATCTGAACGGTCCTTCAGTTGTTGGTCTGTGAGAATTGGGTGCACGGTCTCTCCTGGAGGCATAATGAAAGTTTGCGGTCGCCCGAGGACAGTGTTGCTTTATTTTATTTTATGAGGTCTTTTAAATCTCGTAAGCCTTTTGTAGTTAGCACTGCAAGTATTCAGCATTGAGGATTCACCCCGTCTGGGAAATTGAGTTTGACGGTGTTTTTGATTAGACCGAGGGCAGTTTCCAGTTGGGCAGCCGAGAGCGGCTCCAGGACCCAGCAGGTGCTGTGTGAGGGTGAATCGTGTTGGTGGGAGAACCCGAGAACGCGGAGCTGTGTGCCGGAGGGCCGCAGCCGCCTGGCCGTGTCGCGACAGCTCCCTCTGCATGGAGCAGTTTTGTCAAAATGCCGCCCGCGGAGTGGCTCACGCTGCCTTCACATTCTTTGCTGGAGTTCGGTGTCATGCTGGGGTTGCCATCGGGAGCAGCTCTGTTTTCCTAAGCTTTGGGCTGAATTCCGTCATCTGGAGGATGTCAGGAGGCTGGCAGTTGGGCTGGAACACCCTCAGACTCGCTTGGTGGTGGTAGTGATGGAAGTTGCTGGTCATTGGGTCTGTCTTATGCCTCAGTCCCAGATGCTGATGTCGCCTCGCGTCCTCACAGTGACCCTTGAGGCCGGTATGATGACGCCCATTTTCTGGAGAGGAGAATGAGGCTCAGGGTGCAGTGACTGGCCTAGGGTCCCCAGGGTGGTGCGTAGGGGGTCTGGGCCAGTGCCTTTGCCCCACACGGGCATGCCTGAGCCTGGGGGCTTGTGGCAGAGCCAGCCTGAGCGCCGCGCGTGGCTGTGGGGCCCGCTGGACGACAGCGGGTTTTGGTCATTGTTTGCAGCACCTCCCGGCCCCTGCCCCTCTCGTTCTGGGCCCCAGTTGCATTGTGGTTTAGGGCCACGTTCTTCAGACTTTACAAAACCGCCCTCCCCAGGTAGGGAAGCCAAGGAAGTGTCTGGGCCGGCGTCGCTGGGACGGTGACCGAAACCCAACCTGTCTCTCTCGAGGCCACAGAGAGCTTGGGGACGGCCCCGGAGCCACACTGCCCCCCTGTGCCGGCAGACGGAAGACCCCTGGTAACACCCATGATCGGGAGCCCCTGCTCTGTCAGCTACAGCTGGGCCTGGTCGGCCCTGGGCCGGCCTCCACGGCCTGCCCCCCGCAGGTCTCCAGAGCCCTCGAGAGTGAACCTCACCCAAGGCCCGGCTCTCCCCTGAGCTTCAGTCCAAGGAGCAGGCTGCTGGGGGAGTCTGCTGTCGCTGCCTCGGGGCCCCGGGACTCCTGCCTCCACACCCCAGAGCAGCGCTGCATTAGCCAGCCTGGAAGAGGGGCCCGTGGGGCCTCTGCTGAGTCTGCGGCTGATCGGTGATGCTCCTCGGGGGCGCCTGCCGTTGACCCCTGGGGATGGCCGGCAAGTTGCCCTTGGAATAGCGAGGCGCAGGGGTCTTCCTGTCGGAGAGCAGTCACTGTGGTTTCTCTAAAGGCCCGTCTCACTGAGGCTGAGGCAATCTGAGGATCGCTGGAAGAAGTCCCTGGAAGGAAATTTTGACTGGCAGCTCTGAACTACAAACTTGATTTAAAAATATTTTAAAGAAAATGTTTCAAATGACAGAGCTATGTTATCTTAACTCTGATCACATGCAAATTAGGTACAGTAAAATTTTTGAAGTATGGATTTTGAATTTTTATTTTATCCATTTTATCACCAAGGTCAGCTCATCAACATCGAAGCATAAGGAGATTCCTAAGAGAGATTTTTTTTTTCCTAAACATACTCTGTTTCTGAATCTTTAGTAGTTTTATTTTATATTTTGCCCAGATCTACCAACATGCGTATTTAGAATTGTCAGAACAGATATATCAAATTTAAAAGCATTTTCAAATGATCTTTAAGCTCACTTGTTCAATGTGTGTCATCGGTGTTCTTTTGTGTGGCCGTAGAGGTAAGGGGACGACGACTGTCGACCTGGGTAAATAACTGGGTGGTTGTGGAAACGTAAGGAAGACGTGCAGAAAGGGTGTCTGTAAACCGTGTGTTTCTTCTCTCTTTATTTTATATTAGTAAATGGAAAGTTCGTGAAACTTCAGATCAGGGATTATCAAGGGCCAGACACATACATAAACGAGTCGAGTCCAAGATGGTAGGGGGTGTCTGGGGGGCTCGAGACAGAGCCTGTGCCCCCCACCTTGGAGTTTTAAACCCCAGCCCCAAATTCAGACTCCGTGGGACCGTTGACCCCTGCCTCCACTTTCTGACCTCTGCCTGATGTTTTTAAACATTTATCACCAAAGGCTGACGTACAAGATAGTATAGACACGTTCTCTAATTAAAAGGAACAGTACACACCCCAGCCAGGAGGAGGAGCCCTCATATCGACTGGTTTTGGTCAATTCAGAAGGTTCTGGGGGTTTTATTGTATTAAAAAGTTAATGTCAGTTTTGTTTTCATCGCGGCTCTAAGTTGTTCAGACAGCTTTCTCGTCTAAGCTGACCGATGCTGGCTCATTCAGAGCAAAATCGGGGCGCTTCGACGAGGCAGAGATTATTTTTGCTTGTTTCCTTTGTCTTTGCACGTCTTTTTCTATGTCTGTGACACCTTTGATCAGAAGTATGCCGTTTACTCATAGAATATTCTTTAGAATCTTGATTGGGAAAAGTTTTGGCACCACCCAAGATCTGCTTGGTTGGCCTTGTTCCCTTGTTCTGTCCTGTGCACCAGCCGGGAGCTCAAGTTCTTTGCCTGTTCCTTTCTGTGGTCTTCATGTCACACGATCATGGTAAGGTGGCCGAGGGATTTCTTCTAGCTGGAAACTTCATTTGTAAAGGTTTTGGGGAATGGAACTTCTTTTTTTGGTAGATATTTTGCTGTGGGCAATTTCCTTTCCTGCCCCCCTCTCCCCCAAAGGTAAGGCAAGTTGCATTTGTGGCACTTCACTGTCCATTTGCTTTTTTTTTTTTTTTTTGCAGGGGAGGACTTGCCCTGAGCTAACGTCTCTTTATTTTGACAATCTTCCTCTTTATTTTTTTCTTTTCCCCAAAGCCACAGTGCATGGTTGTGTATCCTGGTTGTAGGTCCTTCCAGTTCTTCTGTGTGAGCCGCCACCACAGCATGGCATCTGACGGGCGGATGGTGTGGTTCTGTGACAGGGAAACGAGCCCAGGTCACCGAGGCAGAGAGCGCTGAACTTTAACCACCAGACCATCAGGGCTGGCCCCCATTAGCCTTTTAAATTAATGTGTCCCAAGTCACGTATTTGTCACTGTTGACTAAGAATGGAGAGTTGCTTCCCTTTGCTCCTGGAGCATTTGTACTTGGGAAAGTCAGTTCGGTTGACCGAGGTTAATGCCTCAATGAGTTTTGCTCTCGGGGCAGAATGAGCTCTACCGCCTAAGACCTTTGGACGCATGTTGCATAAGAGCCTTTTAATTTAGAATGTCGTTGGCTGAATCGAGGGTTGGTGGTTCGACGTCTGTCGTGCTTGCTCACGAGAGCCCCAGATTGGCTGTCTAGTCCTGCCCGCTCTGTTGACTCAGAGGCGCATGTTAGACCCGAGTGGACGTGGCTGTGGGGTCTTTCCGCCCCTCCAAGCATCAGGAGAGGAGAGCGCTGGGACCACAGACAATCCCTTGCTGGTCCCACAACGCTGGCCATTCCCCACTTGGGGTCACAGCAGTAGAGAGGCCTCACGGCCACAGCGACGCTAGTGGGAAGTCCTTTCATGTGCCCTGCTTCTCAGAGGCGCGTACGTAACGCTTCTCTTTGGCTCGGCCCGCGTAAGACCATTTGGACGGCGTCCTCATGCACCTGGCCCTCGGGGCTGACCGTGTGGCCGCCTGCCACGTGGGGACCATGTTCCTATCCAGAGGATGAAGGGAATTCCAGGAGCTCCACTGCCGCACAGAGTCCGCTCACCCTCGAGGCTCTGGAAGGACCATCTGCCGTCTCTGGAATCGGCCTCGGGACGGCCGAGCAGCCGGTGGCTGTGTCCCCGGGCACCAGGCTGGCCCTGACTGGGAGCTGAGACTGACTCCGCTGTAAAGACGGTGGCAGGTGGGGCGGGGGAGTGAATCCTGCGTCACCTTGTCGGGAGCCCACAGATGTAGTTCGCCAGCCCTTAGCAGCCTGGAGGGATGTTTCTGGGGCGTCTGCATCTGAAATGGGCATTCCACGTGGAGAATGCGCAGAAGGCTGTCAGCGTAAAACAAATTCTGTTAAAAAATCAGAATCGATGTGGGGATGAATGTGTAATCTGTTGTATGTTTTGAATATAAAGCCTGTGTGAACTGAAGTGCCAGGTGAAACCAGGGCGAGTGTGTTGTCTGCGTGTCCCAGGAGGTGATGGCGATGGGATCCGACTGCCAGTAAAGCAGACGGGAAACGCCCCAAGGGATGGCTCGAGTGGCCGTGTCAGCGTCGGTTGCGTGCCTCACAAGGCCCCATCTGAACTGGAGTGTTGGCGACCCTGCGTGGGCTCCCAGACACGCCTGGAGCCTGGGCTCCGGCACGAGGCCGAGGGAGGGGACCTTTCGTCCCAGCGCACTGCGGGACGGTGGGCTTCGCCCGGAGCTTTCCGACCCTCGGCGCTCAGCTTGGGCTCTGTCTGGCGTGGTCTCCGCCCTTGGGAGAGTTAGGAGGAGGGGCTCAGCAAGTGGGTGAGGAGCGCGCCCTGGAAGGGAGAGGCCACGATTCCAAAAGCGGGGGCTCTGTGAGCTTTCTCAGCACTGTGAGGCCGGGAAAGTCTTTTTCCACTTGATTATTTTTCTCAGGCTAAATCTTTGTGTGTGTGCGCACATGTGCGTGCGTGTTCCCATCGAGTACGACCCTTGGAAAGCAGTATGCAGCAGAAATCACTGTTACAGCCAGCTCAGGGTGACCCGTCTTCCTGACTGTCTCTCAGACCTCACGTCACCTGCCGGGCATTCCTCAGCTGTGCCCTTCCGAAGTGAGGTCTGCGCGCAGGGCCCCGCGTGTCTGTGGGGTCGGCCTTTTGGGAGTAAGCCAGGGTGCCCCCCCCACCCCCCCCGCGCCCGGCAAGCCCTGGGTCGGGAACCTGGCTGCCTCCGGTGCGTTCTTTCCATCTTCTGGCCTCCCTGTCCCCATCAGCTAGGCGACCCAGCCTTGCATCCTAAAATCTCATCTAGATGGTGTGCCCAGAAAAGCCCGACCCCCCAACAAATGTGCAGACCAGAAGCCACTGATGACCTTCGCCTGGGACCCAAGGCCGAGGCCACCAGCCGGGGCTCAGCGATCTGCGTGCTCACAGATGCGCTCAGATCCTGCTCTCCCTGCGCTGACCGGCGCCCGAGCCTCTGCCCCCGGCTTCCTGCCCAGCTCTTCTCCCTCCCGGGCAGGCGACACCGGCTGGGTCCTCAGTGTGGTGGGGACAGCAGCCCTCGCCCTTGTAGTCCAGTGGCACGCTCTCTGGACAGCAGGCGGCTGCAGACGATGTTTAGGCTCCTTGCGTCCCAGGAGGCTTCGCCAGGAGCGAATCTGTGACCTTTAATTCCTGGTCCCCAGCCCCCACCCCAGCTCCTCGCCTCGGTCAGGGGTTGAAAGTTGGCGGCCTGTAGCCCCGCTTGAGGCTCGCACCTGCTTGCTCTGCCTGTGTGGCGGGTTTCTGCTGCTTTATTTGAATTAGTTGTCAGCATTTAAAAATTAGGAGACTTTACAAAACCCCCGATTTCTAGCCTCACTTCACATTGGAAGACCTGGGCCCCCTGGCCTGCCGTGTGAGCTCCTGCCTGCGCGAGGCACTGTGACACCTGAGTTCTTGGTTAATTGTCACACCGTCTCAAGAGGTGGGTGTCCCCATTTTGCAGGTGAGTAAACTGAGGCTAGGAAAGTAAGTGGCTGGCTCCAGGTCCCAGTGAGCAGAGCCAGGATTAGAAGCCCGGTGGTCTGGCCCAGAGCCCGTGCCCGGCCCTCGGCTGTGCCTCTTCCCCCTAGTATCTGAGTTTGAACCCACTCGAGCTCTAAACCGGTCCTTGTGCAGAACCATCGCACCCCCGGGGTCTGTCTGCTTCGAAGGACCCCAGTCCTGTAGGACCAGGACCACACGCTTATGGCCTCATTTAACCATAATTACCTCTTTAGAGGCGCCGTCTCCAAGTACAGTCTCACTGGGTGTTAGAGCTTCGTGTGAATGTGGGGGCACACTTCAGTCCGTAGCACCATCATAACGGCCTAAAACAGGTCCGATCTGGGCATGGGACACCTCGCTGACTCCCCATGGCTTACTGGGTAAAATCTGGATTCTGTCCAGCATCTGAGAGCCCCGAGCCCAGCGTCCAGCCTCCTGTCCCCCCCATGCCCTGTCCCTCAGCACACAGGACAGGTTCCACCAGCCCCTGTGCTTTCTCCCATGCCGATGTCCGCACCAGGCCCTTCTCTCTGAAACCCCAGTCACCCTTCACGGGAGGCCTTTTCCAGCCTTGGGGAGCGGGAGGAGGGCTCCTGCTGCCCGCTGGGCCGTCAGCACATCCACCCTTCTGCTGCCCCGCCCCCAGCATCTCAGCTGTTCGCACAGGAAGAGACGCTCCATCCCAGCAGCCGAGCAGGTGGGAGGGGGTGACCTCTGGTGAGGTCAAGGGTGTCATGCCATCCCACATAGAACTTAAAGCTGATATTGACTCTGACCCTGTACAGCTCACAGCCAGCCCGCCTGCTCACAGCTGTGACATTTACAGGCCCGCTGCTGGGAGCCGCGCTGCATGCACACAGAACACCCGAGATCTCCCCACACTGAGTCGCGTCCAGGCAGAGGGGCCTGGGTGCCTAAGCGTTAGCTTTCAGGGTCGTATACGACAAAAGCATGTCCTTTTTAGTTTACACTCGCACACGTGCTGTCTCGAGGCTGATCCTGAGTCAGGGCAGCCCGTGGTGTCCGGGTGATCCTTCTGGTTAGGGTCTGGACCAGGCATGACCAGGCCATGATGCTGCCCACCTGCGGCCTGGACCTCAAAGCTGGTGGCCTGGGATCAAGCTTGTCCTAGACAGTGGTTCTCAACCAGACAGTGTCTGGGGACATCTGTGATTGTCACACTGTGGGTGCTTCTGGCATCGAGTGGGTGGGGCCAGGGATGCTCCTCGGGACCCCCGACCCCCAGCGCCCAGGATGGCCCCCCAGAGAGAGTGACGTGGCCCTGACATCAGCAGTGCCTGGATTGAGCAAGTGCGCCCTAGACCAGACTGTGAGCTTGTGGCGGGGAACAAGGTCAGCAACCACCTGCTTCCACTGGGTCCCCTCAGTGGCCCCACCAGGTGGAGACAGCTTCCGGCCCGAGTTGGATCACCGTGGGAGCGGAAGAAGGAAGCAGGTCGCTCTGCCTCCTCTGGGCCCTCGGCTAGAGGAGGGAACTCACGCTTCTGCCCCGGGAGACGCTCGCTGCTGTGTCCTCAGTGGGCGCGCTTCATGGGCTGTGGCTTCAGGACCGAGAAGGAGAGCCTGCTTGCGTGGGTGGCCACGGCCTGGAAGGAGCTGGGGAAGAAGGGACCCCCCAGGGCTGCTCCATGTCGCTGTGAAGAAGCAGAGCCATGGGGGCAGCGGGTCTCCGGCCACAGGGCTCCAGTCTGCACGCTCATGCGCTCGAGGGCCCGCCCTCGCAGCCTGGGCAGATCAGGCCCCTTGTTGAGTGTGCCTCGTGCCTTCAGAGACGTGGCCTTTCATTGTCCTTCCGGTGTCCATCCCTTCCGTTTTCCTTGCTGGTTTGGGTTGGGTCCGTGCCTCTCCCGTGTGACTCAGGACAGGCCCTGGCCCCAGGGTAAATCCTGCTGGATCTGAGGCAGCCAGCCTGGCCCCGGCCCCCTCGGCTGTGCTTGTTTGAAGGTGGATGGTGCGGGACCCAGGCTGGACGAGAAACCACAGGGGAGGCCGGCTCCAGGAGGCACGTCCAGAGCGTGCATAGCACAGGCCTCACAGCAGAAGATGGGACTTTCCTGGTGCTGTGAAGATAGGCCAGAATTCCTGATATTCCTCCCTTCAGACGCGGCCTGACCGCCTGCCCTGCTTAGATTCGGTGATTCTCTTCCGGCCGACGGACTGTGGCAGGAGTTATGTGATGTCTGAGGCTGGGGCACCGCCAGGACAGCCGCCACCTGGTGCTTCCCCTCTCCCTCACTCCCTCCCTCCCTCTGGGACCTCTCGCTCTGGGGGAGCCGGTCTCCCTGTTGTAAGGACACCCAGGCAGGGCTGGGAGACGCCCACCCAGGGAGAAACCGAGGCCTCCCCCAACAGCCAGCACCAACTTGCCAGCCATGTGAAGGGACATCCCGGAAGCAGGTCCACGTCCCCAGTCGAGCCTTCGGATGATGCAGCCCCAGCCGACTTCTTGTTGGCGACGTCATAAAGACCCCAAGCCAGAGCCCAGCCAAGCCAGCCCCGCATTTGGGACCCACAGACACTGTGACAATGATGAATATTTATTGTTGTTTGAAGCCACATCATTTTGGGGCAATTTTAAGCTCGGCAGTAGATAACTGATAGCTAATGTGAATGTCCCCCCTGGGAAGATAGGCGAGTGAATGACAATATGTCCAAACAAGTTAATAGCCTTTAAGCTTGGGAGGCCCAGGGCGCAAGGACAGATGGGAGCCTGCACACCGCATGTCTGAATATCTTAGTGTTATAGACCAGGCTGGAAAGAGTTAGACACACTACGTTCTGTCCCGCCTACCTTGACAAATACCCCTTTCTAATGACAAAAAAGGGGCGGGGGCGATGGTAAGGGTTTTGTGGCTGTCAAAGCATCAGAGATGACTGAACTGGGTTATCGTGTGTATCTGGGCATTCTGTTGAGGGGCTGGTGATGTTGGATGTCTTAAAATAAAAACATACTAATTAATAAACAATTGTGTGTTCTTTAAGATTTATTTTAGGTGCCTTGATTTCAGCACGAATGACGTTTGTAATCAAGAAGTTCATGTCATTTGAATTTTGTGACAATGTGACCCAAAGTAGCTGTCGTGGGCTGACTTGTGGGCCCCTAAAACTCATACTTGAGTCCCGGCCCCGAATACATCAGAATGTGGCTGTGTTTGGAGACGGGTCTTTAAGGAGGGGCCTGAGTTAAGACAAGGCCATTTGGAAGGGCCGTATGTAGACGGGGGCCCCAGGGGCCACTCCCGCCCCATTCCCCACGGCGTGCCCACCTGCACCTGTGAGGCCGTGCTCCTGCATCTGCCATCTTCACTGGGCACCTGCTGCGTGCCGGGCGCGACTGCAGGGCCAGGAGGAGCTGGGGACGCGCTGTAGCCCTGTGTGCCTGTGGCTCCGAGCTGGCGGGAGGAGACGCGGGGACTGACAAGTGGGAGAGGATCAGGCCGGGCTGGGGGAGACCCAGAGCAGAGTGAGGGGACGTGGAGAGGCGTGCTGCTGCTCTCCTGGACAGACTCAGGGAGGGCTTCTCGGAGGAGGCGACATCTGAGCAGCCACCTTCAGGAGGTGAGGCAGGGAGCGCGCAGGTGTGGGAGGGGCCAGAGCCGGAGGGCTTCGGGGTGCATCTGGAGCCTTGGAGGGTTGTAAGCGGGAGGGTGGCAGGGTCAGGGCCATGCTTGAGAGGACAAGGACAGGCCAGCGAGGAGGCTCCTCCACCCCCAGCTCTGGGAGGAACTTTCCCGCTTCCTTCCCTCCGCCTGGCTGGTCCCTCAGCACTCAGTGCAGCCTGGATCCCACTCCTTGTCTTGTCCCTGTCTGTCCACGCTTGTTCCACTGGGCAGTGAGCCACTTGGGGGGCAGGAACATGTGTGCGGAGGGCCCTGATGGACGGGGGCCATGTCCCTTTGGGCTCAGTCGGCCTGCCCCCAAACACGCACAAGCTGTGGTCTTCACTGCCGCCCTTCCTGACAACGGGCTTGTAAATTCAAGCACTGTCTCCCGGGGCTGGCGTTTAGCAGAGGGCAGGGCCCTGGGGCCAGAGAGATCCGGGTCGGAATCAAGCACTTGATCACTGATCCGCAGGGTTTCCTCCTCCGGACAGTGCAGATGGACAGACGGACTGACGGATAGAGCTGGCACCTTCTCTGGGGGTCACAGGGCGTGAATGAGGCGATGTGGACCAAGGCCCCAGTGCCGGCTTTGTTGATAGAAGCCGGCTCTCGTTATCGCGAGGTTTTAGCTTGCTGTTAACAGACTTTCTTTATTTTAATAATTGGGTGGATCCACTTGTTCCTTGTTTAAAAAATACCATTAAAGTCTAGCTTTCTTTGAAGAATCTTAGTGTCGGGAAATCTTGATGTCGCCCACACAGGTGAGCTGAGAAGTTCTGGAATGGTTTGGGGCCTGACTGCCACTCACTGTGCCTCAGTTTCCTCTTCTGTAAAATGGGGTCATGGATGGTCCCTGCCTCCCGAGGGTGGTTGCAAGATTGAGTTAATTCATGAAAAGCGCTTGAAAAGTCATAGAAAGGTCTGAACAAGTGTTAGTCGTTCCAGAAAGAACTGTGGACGTGGGCAGCCAAAGCAGCTGCCGTCCGTGGCTGGTGGAGTCGATGCTCAACTCGGGTCCCTGCGATGCGCGTCTGTGTTTGTCTTGGTTGCAGCGCCCTGCTTCCCTCGGCTTCTCCCCTCCCTGCTGCTGGAGCCACCTCCGCCACGCAGCCCGCTCCTGGGATGGGCCCCACCGCGACCCCGACGCTTCCCGAGGCCGCCCAGCCGCCCCGGCCCGTCGTCCCAGCGGGGTGCAGTGGGTACCAGCCCCACTCTGGCCAGGACTCCTGTTACATCAGCCGGCCCCAGGAGCCCACCCCCGCGCCCACCACCACTCCCTCCTTCCAGGTACCAGCTGGCCTGTGTCTGACCACGCCCTCCTTCTGGAAAACTCGGACAGTGTTGAGTGGAAGAGTGCGTGGGCCACCCGTGCCAGCAGACAGTCGGGACATGCCCTCACTCTCCTCGTGCTCCGGTCCCTGCCTAGGAGTTGATCAGGGGACATGCATGTCCTTGTCAGGCCCTTCTGGTGCTGCTGACCCCAGAGCTCCGGTCCACAGACGTGGCTGCCGTGCTTCCGCTTGGAATCACTAAGGTGTCCCATGCTGGACGTGGCCCATGCCCTGAGCCTCTGCCCCCCAGCTTGTCCCCAGTGGGGTCAGTAAATGGCACCCCCGGCCACCAGTTAGCTGAGCTCGCACTGTCTCGCTGCCCCTTGCTCCCTCAGGCCTTTGCTTCCCTGAGTCTTGGGGCTCCCCTCCAGCGCACCCTCCCCACGCTCCTGCCCCACTCCAGGGCTCCTCCCAGCTTCCCTGCTTTCATCCTCACCTCCAGGTGGTCCCCAACCCCGCCAACAGCCCGCATCCCCCTATGAACCAAACCAGCCGTGTTCCCCTCTCCCTTGGCACGGAACCCAGACCCTCCCTGAGCCCCTGGCCCCCCCCCCCCGCCCCCCGTGCTGGCAGCGCCCCTGAGCTCTGAGTCCTCTGCTCTTACCACCTGCCAGGGCTCCCGCAGGCCCACCAGCGGACCCTGCCAGGAACCCTGTCCCTTGGTCTTTGCATGCTTGCCTCCTTGTCGCTCCTCCTGGAAGCCTCTCCCGAGCCACCCTTGGCCTGCTGGACGGTCCTCGGAGCACTTGCTCTCAGACGTTAATGTTGGCTCCACGGGAGCAGGCTGCATCCATCTCCCAGGTCACTGCATCCCCAGCTCCGGGAATGGGGCCTGGCGCAGGGCAGGGGCTCAGGCACCGTGCACACGGGGTCACCTTACCCTTCCTCCCACTCTGAGTCTCCCGTGTCCTCTCACAGCACAGCTGCGGCCAAGGACCATTGGCAGCCGCCAGAAGCTACGAGAATGAGCAGTGTCTCCCGCCGGCCGCCGGCCAGCCCCAGCTCCCTGCCTCAGCCCCGCTCTGCCAGCCAGGTGGGTCTCTGTGAGGTCCGTGCCGGAGCGAGGGGACGCTCGCCTTAAAGTCACATTGAACACCCCAGATTCACAGGCGGTGCAGAGTAATGGGCGCAGCAGGGCACCCTGCGGTCTCCAGTGGGCGGTGGGCCTGTCAATGAGGGTCGGGGGAGGCAAAGATGGGGACAGAGAGCTGGAAGCTTCTGTCCAGGGAAGTCTTCTCGGCTGGGCAGGAGTTGAGTTCCACCGAGGACTCGGACTTGAGGATGGAAGAGCCGGGCCAGCCCCAGCACAGCTTAGATGTCCAGGGGGTCCGGGGCCAGCTGCACCGGGGCCGTGTTGGCTCCAGCAGCTGGGAGGCCGGTTGTGGGGTCACTAGGAGCATAACTCTTGCTCTCTGGGACTGTGGTGAAGGGGTGGCTTGCTCTCCAGGGACCCAAGGAATTTACGGTCGGCCCAGTGGTGGGACAGCCAAACGCAGCCCCCACCACAGGCACCCACCTGTCCAGCGGGGCTTCCGGCCAGCGCCCTGGCCTCCAGCCCCCCCAGCACTCAGCCCGCGGCCTCCGTGTCCCCCTGCACTCGCCCAGCACGGCCTCCGTCCTGTGCTCACTCAAACATGCATGCTGTTAGTGTACCCGCAGCCCAAATAATCATCCTCGAAACCCACCCGTCCCCTCTCTCTCTTCTCTCTGCTTCCTAGGGCCAAGCTACCTGGGCTATGACGCGGCAGCCTACTCAGGAGCTGGTCCTCAGTATCCTCCACCGCTACCCCCACAGATGCAGCACCCCCCACCGCCGCCCCAGCAGCCGCCCCCACTCCCAAAGCCCGTGGACTTGTGCCCGTGGGGTGGCTCAGGAAGCGGGCTGGGTGCCAGTCCTGGCGGCAGCTTTGCCAGGAAGCTACTGGCTCCCACCAAGCAGCTGACGCCCAGGGGTGGACCCCGGCAGCCCCCACTTCACTACTGTGACATCTGCAGGATCAGCTGTGCTGGCCCCCAGGTCAGTGCCCCCACTGCGCGGAGAGCACGCCCTGGCCCCTGTGGCTGACCAGAGGTCAGATGCCGGTCAGGGGCCCTGCCTGTCCCAAAGAGGCCTGTTAGCAAACCCGCAATGTCGAGTGTGTGGCAGAATTGCCAAAAATTGCTCTGCTGGCGTTCGGGGGCAGAAAGAGAGCAGCGCAGCGCTGGCTGCGGGCTGCAGAAGGGGGCCTCGTGCCTGAGCCCAGGGGCTTCTCCATCTGGGCTTGGGGACGCAGGCATTGCTGCCTCCTCAGCACAGCGAGGGGCCGGGCGGATGCGGCTCCGAGGGGCGGCTCACTGTGGCGCCCTGGTCACCAGGCTGTTCAAGCAGGGCCACGGGTGGAATCGATGTGTGTGCCTGTGTGCATCTTGTCTACAGACGAGCCAGCCGTGCCCTGGAAGGATGGGCAGGCGCTGGCGCTCCGTGCTCACGCAGCACGCCTGCTCGTTCTGTCTTGTGTTTCCTGCTCTGAAGGCAAGCCAGAGCCCAGGAGGCCACCCGGGCTGTAGAGACACGAGGAGCCCCAAACGGCTCTGCCAGCCCCCACCCACTCGGCCGAGGAGGGGCTGGGGCCATGCTTGGGGCCGTGTCCAGTGCCAGCCTACCCCAGTCGCCTCCCCAGGCCAGGCGCCGCCCGTCTCCTGGCCCTCGTCAGGTTCTCTGACAAGCTCCGAGTGTTCCTTCTTTTGCTCTAACACACGCTCCTTAGCGGAGGCCCGTTGTCCTTCTTCCGTCTTTGTTTGTCTGCAGGATTTTTATTTCGCATTGTGGGGCTTCTTGCTTCCTCTCATGGCTCAAACACGAGTCTGCTCGTGATTCTAGACTTCACAGCATCGCACTGTGTGAGCGCGTGGTCCTCCCCATGGGGCAGGCGGGCCTCCGTATCGCGTGTGGGGCGGACGCGGCGTGGGCTCTGGAGCCGGCGCCCTGGGCTCGCAGCCCAGCCCCACACCCGTCATCACCCCGAGCAGGCATCACAGCCTCTCTGAGCCTCAGTCTCCCCGTGGGGCAGGTACAGCGACAGGCATAGCCTCTGGCACTCTGGCACGTACGCCTTGTGCCGCAGAAATGCCAGCTCCTGTCCCTCCCGGCTTTGTGCTAATGTTAATAGCGGTTTTTCGTTGGAGTTTTTACTGAGATGGTTGTAGGCCCACACGCGGTCGTAAGAGGCGATGCGGACAGGTCCCAGATACCTTCACCCGCTTCCCCCACGCTGACGTTTTGCCCAACGATAGTCCATTTCACGACCAGGTGACATCAGAGCCACCCTCTTGTCCAGACGTCCTGCTTTTACACGGACTCGTACATGCATGTGCCTGTGTGTGTGTTTTGTTCCATGAGAGCCTGTCACCTGGGCAGCCTCACGTGTCTGCCACCACCGCCAAGAGCCTGAGCATGTGTGTGTGTGTGTGTTGCGTCGGAATCACAAGATTCCTGCCTTCCAGGGAGGGCCCCTCCGGCTCCCGCCCCCGCCCCGCCTCCTCGTCGCCCCAGACCCCGCAATGGTGCCAGCTTCTCGTGTCTTTCCGTCCATGGGGCGTTGATTCTTGGCCTGGTTCGAGTGCATCCGTGGCCCGCTTTACGCATGTTCACTTCAGCTTACGTTGTCCGTCTTGAGGGTTCCGGGGCTGAGTCCGGGTGCCCCGTCAGAGCGTGGTCATCTGCCAGACGCAGCCAGATGCTCTGGCACAATGGCACAGGCCACGTCGTCTGCCTCACTAGCCGCTCCCGTGTGGAGCCCCCAGTTCATTAGCAGGGTTCCCCCGAAGAAGGGGGCCCCCGTTGTGCCATGGCTGCATCCTTGCTTGGGTTCTGAGGTCAGATTCTGAACAGCTGGCATCTTCTTTCAAACAGCCCTGGAAACCACATGTGTGACCCTTGGAGGACGCTTGCTTGAGAAGCTCATTGAGTTTCAGGAAAAAAAAAAGAAAAAGAAACCTTTTATCTTTCAGCCTGAGCTTCTGAGTCTGTCGACTGGGCTTCATTAATAAAGTGGCGCCTGAGCCTCTGGAGGCCAGTGAGTGGAGGCGGGGACGTCAGGCCGGTGTGTCCCCTCAGGTCCACGCGCCACCAGTGACCTGGGGGGACGGTGCCATGCCCGGTGGGCACAACCCCGCTCAGGCCCCTCTTGCTCTGCCAGCAGACCTACCGCGAGCACCTGGAGGGGCAGAAGCACAGGAAGAAGGAGGCGGCTCAGAAGCTGGGCGTCCAGCCCGGCGGCAGCCCATGCGCGGTGCAGGCCCAGCTGCACTGCCACCTGTGTGCCGTGTCCTGCACCGGGCCCGAGGCCTACGCCGCCCACATCCGGGGCGCCAGGCACAAGAAGGTAGGAGCCCTGCCAGGCCCACGCGCGCCCTTCAGCCCTCGGGACCCAGAGGGGCATCTGGTGACATCGGAGGGCAGCCGCCCACGAGAGGGGGCTTCCCCTGCAGGGCCCACGTGTCCTCCTTGCTCGGGAGCCACACGCCTTCTCCCAGTTATAGAAGCCACCACCTGCCAGCTGGGCAGAAGCGTAGAGCCACGCAGGGGCCTCGTACCCAGACCCCGGGGGAAACTGCCACGGGCCCTCGGGTACGTCTGTGTGTTTGCATGTACGGGAGTGTGAACAGCGATGAGAGCAAATGCATATTCCATTTGGGCGCCTGCTTTTTCAGAATAAATAAATCAAGCTAAAGAAGTGAAATTAAAATAGTAAGTTTTAATGTTTTAATATCAATGTCTCAATTGATATTAAATTAGTCCACATCAGTGATTTTAATATCTATTACTATTTTAATATCAGCGTTTGCCTGTGGCTTTAAAAATGCCTGCATTGTGTCACCTGATGGGGACAATGAATGGGCCCCCTGCTGCGAGAAGGTGGGGAGACCCCGCCTCTCCCGGGCCTGCTCCCTCTCGGGTCCACGGGGTAACTGTGGGAAGCAGCGCCCTGCCCTGAATGGCAAATGGCATTGCTCCCCTGCGAGGCCATGCCCACCTTAGAGGGAGGCGCTGGTCGAGGCGGGGGGTCCCCGAGTTGCCTGGAGCAATTGGAACAGGGGGGCTGGGAAGGCTCTGTGCCAGGCCCAGCCTCTGCCCACTCCTCACACAGAACCCCTGCAGCTGCCCCCGGGCCTTTGCTCACACCACCCCCTGCTCTAGGCCCGCCCTCCTCCAGCCCCTGCTGCAGGGCTGGGCTCCCCACCTGAGATCACCCCCTGAGGACCCGTCCACCCCCACTCAGCAAGGCCTCGTTTCCCGGCCCAGCTGGCCCCGGCTCTTGACCGCCTGAGCGAACCCACAAACCCCACAAAGGAAGGAACAGAGAGGCATGGAGGGGGGACACACTGGCCCAGCGGTTACAGGTGCAGGGGGAGAGCGGGAGCCCCTGTGGGTGGGCTGCAGCTGTCACGGCTCCCAGGCCGCGACGTGTTCTGGGCTCAGGGAGGCCCTGCGGCAGGGGCAGGTCTGAGCTGTGAGTGTCAGAGACTTGAGCCCGGAAACGGGTCTGAGATGGTGACACTGCGGATGCGGGGGGCGGAGCAGGCCTTTCCAGGGGCACGTGTGCAGTAAGTGCCTTTACCCGGGGGAAGATGGGTGCCACCGAATCCTAAGCGGACCTGTGTCCATGGGCATTTATGTGTCTTCCTACAGAATGTGGACATGTATACACACATGTAGAGAATGTGGACGCGTGTCTGTGGACATGCACATGCACCCATCAGCAGGTGTGCGCTACCCACGTGTCCATCCACCACGCTGTGTCCCCGTAGGGGGGCCCTGGGCTGGTTAATGCTTGGGGTGCAGACAACAGCGCTGCCTTTCTCCCGGGCAGTAAGTTGAAGGAAGGAGTCGCCATCAGCTGGCACAGGGTGTCGAGGGGTTACAGGTCCCACGTATGCACGACTCATGGGGGCAGAGAAGCAGGGGATGGTCGGCTCAGGAAGGACCTTCCTGAGGGGGTGATGCTCCAGAGAGCCGGCGGCATTTACCCGGGAGCTGGAGGAGGGCTGGGCCCTCGGGGACTGGGACGGGTCCACCGCCGGCACTTCCCCGGATTGCCAGCCCCCCACCCCCTCGAGGGACGCCTCCTGTCTCCTGAGGAAGGTGGGTGAGGCCTGAAGGTGGCCCTGATGGGGGCCTGGGTCTGTTCCAGGTCTTCAAGCTGCACACCAAACTGGGGAAGCCCATCCCCACCATAGAACCGGTGCCAGGGAACTCCAGCTCGGCCCCCGCCACCCACACCAGCGAGCCGGCCCCCGTCACCACAGAGAGCCCCCCTGCGGCCCCGGCCAAGCCTGCGGCCCCCGCCGGCCCCAGCGTGCGCGCCCCGAGCAGGCCAGAGCTGGCTAAGAGACCGGGGGCCTCCAGGGCCACCCGAGTGGGTACGTGTTGCCGCTTCCCGCCCTGGCTCAGCGAGCTCAGGATTCAGGCAGTGACAGTCCCGTTGCCTCGTGTGCACGTGCAGCCATCACCTCCTGGGAGGGACTCAGCGTGGAGGGGTGGAGGGCAGGGATGGCGAGGAGAGCTCTCTTCCTACTCCACATCCCCGCCTGGCGGGCGGGACGTGCTGGCCTGTGGGACACACTCTCCTGGACCTTTGATACGAGGCTGTTCCTGGGAAGCGACAGCCGAAACGACAGCTGGCGGCATCCTTTCTTCACCTGGAACTTGGGCCAGCTCGGCTGCTGGCGGGTCTCCAGAAGCCCCGCCCCAGGCCTGGAACATTCCCTGGGCTTCCATGAGCTGGGGAACACCCCTTCACACCCCGGTGCTGACAGCGAACACACTGGGCCCTGACAAGGTCTGTGGGTCCCGGGAAATCAAGGCAGTCCCTTGCAGCGCCCCATCCATCCTGGCCTCCCTTGGGTGTGGGACGCCACCATTGGGAGCTGAGGAAGCGGTGGCTGAGCAGCCTGTGCCGAGGGTTGTGTGCCAGGCTCTCACTCCGAGACCACCTCACAGGCGTTGTCTGGTCCCCCTCTGTGCCACTCTAAAGCAGATTTTGTCCTTCGTCCCAATTTGTGATGGTAAAACCAAGGCGAGGCACAGTCAAGTACCGGCTGGGCCCCGCTAAGCGGGGCGGTAGGATTCGAACCCGGGTCCATCCGCCGGTCTGCTCCTCGCCTGCCGGCTGTGCGCCGGAGGGTGGACGGGGCTCAAGCATCTTCAGCCGCAGCAGCGCTGGCTTTTGACTAATCACGTGATAGTGAAGATGAAAGCATAAAGCAGTTTTGAGAACAGTGTCTCCCTCCCGTGGCTCAGTGAAGTTGCCCGATGGGGCTCCCTTGTCCACCTGCTGCCTCGGCCCCAATTAACCAAGGGTGGCGGTGTTGTGTGGTTGGGGGTCCCTCACCAAGGGGCCTAGAGCAGGGCAGTCTGTGCGCTGTTCACACTGTGTGGGCCTCGATCTCTCAGATGTGGCCAAGCTGGCATACAAGGGGCCCTGAGGACAGTGGGTCCCACCAACAGACGTCACAAGGGGTGAAGGGGCAGTGGGAGACCCGGCTTTGCGTCGCTCTCTGCCCTTCACACTGGGGCCTAGAAGCCGCTGTGGTTTCTGGCTGGTGCTGGTCATGAGTAACGCACTTCTTCCTTCCAGGGCCTCCCAAGCCCCAGGCAGCAGGCAGCAGACCCCCCGACGGGAAACCAACACACCCCAAATCAGAGAGGGCCAGAGAGCCGCCCACCTCAGGAGGCTCCGCGGATGCTTCTGGAAGCTCCTGCGATGGGCAGCCAGTGGGCCCAGGCTACGTGGAAGAGGTAACCCAGCCAGGGGACCAGCGTGCCCCCGGCCATTGGTGTGTGCCCCGCTCCACCTCTGGCCTCTGCTGGAGGAGGGCCTTGTGGGGTCTGGCATCAAGACCGCCCCTGAGCCCGGGTTCTCCATCTGACATTTACACAGCAGTCCCCTGCAGGCCTCAGGGAGCCAAACGTCGTGCACTACCCACTGGAAGGTCCAGCCGCTGGGTTTCAGATCTTAGAAGGCAGGCAGAGGCTTTCCCACGGGAGGGAAGATGGGAGGAGCAGTCTGTGCCCTAGGAAGCTGGGCGACCACTCGCCCCACAGGCCCGTGATGCTCAGGCACGAGGAGCCAGTGCGCCCCAAGCGGCCGCCGCCCAGACGCCCCGAGCCCAGGGGGGCCCCGCAGGGCTTGTCCTAGCCAGCCTTCCAGAGCGCGCTTCTGAGGCCGCCTCTGGCCGCGTCTGTGGTCCCAGCCTCCTTGAGTCTTCCAGAGACGTGTGTGTGGCTAAAAGGAAGTTCGGGCCTTTGCCTTCCTTCTGTTTTCATCCTCGAGCTTTTTGGGCAACGATGCAGCATCTTCTGTCTTGTCCCGTGCGAGATAACCACAGCCGATAGGGCTCCTGCCGCTGGAGGCCCGTCATGTGCTGGTTCAGGGGAGAAGCAGAAAGGCCAGAAGACAGACGGGCGCACAAGGGGCAGACGGCACGGTGGGGGCATCAGCTGCGGGGGCTGCGCTGGGGAACGGGGCAGGGGGCTAGATGGTGGCAGAGGAGAGCCGGGCGTGGGCGGCGTGTTGGGCCCTGTGAATAAAAGCACTCAGCAGATGGGAGCCAGCACGGCCGGGCGGCTCCGCTGTCGCTGCTCCGGGCGGCCCTGAGGCTCGTGGCCTCAGAGGGCCAGGGCCGCCGTGATCAGCTGAGCTCCGTGTCACAGGTGTGCGACGACGAGGGCAAGGTGACCCGCTTCCGCTGCCGGCTGTGCGAGTGCAGCTTCAACGACGCCAACGCCAGGGACCTGCACCTGCGGGGACGGCGGCACCGGCTGCAGTACAAGGTGGCTCGGGGTCGCCCAGGGCGGGCTGAACCGCCATGCTTTCTGGGTCTCAGCCACATCTGAGAACGCATCTTTGCCTCGTGGGTCTGAGCCCCGACGGCAGCCCAGGCCCCGTGGGCCTCAGGCGACGTCCAGCCCCACGTCCTGCTGCCTGGAGAGCAGAGGAGGAGCCAGGGTGGGACTGGCCACTCGCGCATCCTCTTTGGCTGGTGAATGTGGAGTTTAGAGCTCTGCGTCCACGTGCCGCTGGCGGGAGCACTGATGCGCCCACGAAACAGGACTCAGTGTGGCCTCGTTTTCCCAGACGCTCGGCGTCGGGTCTTTCATGTCTGACACAAGTCGTCGTTTCTTCCTCTGGCCTCTGCCAGGCGCCAAGCTGGCGGCTCGCTGAGATGGGAGCTCTGGTGCGAGGGCTCCAGCGGGCCTGGGAGCTGGGCTCCATTTCCCCCGGGGGCGCCTTCCTGTGGCCTAGGGGCTCCCTTGGGCCCTCCTGCCCCTGGGCTCCACCAGAGGGGCTGTCAGCGCCTTCATGAGGCCCGCCTCGCACGGGTGTGCCCGGCTTCACACTCATGGTGTTCCTCAGAATTACTTTGATGGGGAACGAGTGTTTTTCGTGGATTTTCGGTGAATATTCCACGGTCACCTGTGGTTACTCGCCAGTGGTGTCACATCACCTTCCTCCTTCGGTCCTTCATCACACAGAGACGGGGGCTCGGCTTCCGCGCTGGCAGACGTCTGTTAACTCTGTGTGTCAATGTAGTTTCGTTCCCTTTCCTGCCTTTTCTTGGGGACCAGGAGTGTTAAGACATTGGGGGCTTGAAAGCCGACTGATGTCTAAATCCAGCGGGAGGATGGCCTTCGGGGGCTCTCCCAGGTCCCCGAGACACCCCCGTGGCATTCTCCTCTTGACGGGGGGCTCCCGTCTTACAGCCCTTTCCTGTCTTCCAGAAAAAAGTGAACCCCAATCTTCCGCTCGCACTTGAGCCCAGCAGCAGAGTACGGAGGCTGCTGGAGGAGCGGGCGAGGAGGCAGAAGCAGCTGACCCGGAGGCGGCTGGAGGGGCTGCGGCGCTGGCACGCGGAGATGAGGTGCGCGCGGGTCCCGGCCCGCTCGGGGGCCGCCCCCCTGCCGCCCTCCCCAAAGCTTCTGTCCCTGGGGGCTCAGGGACCAAATGGCTGCCCTGCGCTCTGTCTGGGGGACATGTGCTGTCACCTTTAGGCCTGAGGACCGGACGCTCCTGACCTGCCAGGTGGGCAGGGACACCGCCCTTTGAGGAGACTCGGAGGGTCTTAGAGCAGGCGGCCCGCGCAGGGCAGGCAGAGTTAGCACGCAGCACTGATGAGTGCAGGATGCTGCGGCCACGGTGCCTTTGGGCCCGATTCACAGGGATACCCTGGGTCCCCGCGTCCCCCGACCCCCGTGATCTCTGCCCACTGTGTCCCCTGACCGCCTGCGCATTTGTCACCCTCCCCCTTCACCCTCTAGAGCAATGCCAAAGCATTTTCTGACACAGTATCTGATTCACGGAAAACTGTGGTGGCATCTGAGCCAAGGATTGAGGCCCAGGAGAGACCTGGGGCCACAGCTGCTCGGGCCTGTGTTCCCCCAGCCCCAAAGCCTGTCTCCCAGGCACACTGCGGGCGTTCATGCAGGACCCTCATGTGGGCTTTCATGGGGCCAGCCAGCTGCTGCGCTCCTCGTTCGTCCTCACCCAGCCTTGCTCAGCCCGAGGAGGGGGCGGGAGGAGCCCTGTGTCCAGGGCTTCCCCACGTTGCTGTGCGTCTCTGACGTGCGGATCCCAGGGTCCTGTGGCTGCATACAGCTCCTTGCCCCTCTCCGTCCCCCACAGGCGTCAGGAACTGTGCAGGAGGCGGCTGGAGGAGGAGCCGCAGGCCCAGGACGAGCACCCAGGACCCTCACTGCCCAAGCAGCACCCTCCCTTCAGGAGCAGGCCAGGGGCACCCCCTGACACGCCTCTGGTGGGTGGTGGTCTGGCCTCGAGCCGAAATGCCCCTGTGGCGGAGCCCAGCGGGTGGGTGACGTCCTCACACCCTCAGTGGGAGGACCTGAATTTTCCAGGGACGAGGAGCAGGACTTTGAACCAGGACCCCAAGGGGCACTCGGAGCCGGAGCTGGAGGGGCCTGGGGTCCCCCTCCCCGGCTGCTCGCTGCAGCTTCCTGGGAACCTGAGGCAGCTCCGTCTGCACAGGCCGGGCCGGGCGTGCCGGGCCCCTCGGATCACATCTTCAGGGAGGAGGCCACGGGGCTGGCTGAAAAGCCTCTGGCTCAGAAACTAAGACTCTTGCCAAAGGAGCCACGGGCCCCGACTCAGCTGCAGGGGAGGCCCCAGGGTCCCCGGCATTCCTCGGCCTGGCTTTCTGGCCACTGCCTGCCTGTCACCCCCAAAGCCAGCCTGGCTTGGGGCCCTGTGTCCTCCTGCTGCACCTACCTCACCTCTGCAGGGCTGACGCTTGTCTTGTGCCCGCCCACCGGGTCCCCGTCCTCTCAGCTCCCCGGTGACGCACGCGCCTCCCTGCAGCCCGCGCAACGGCAGGAGTCCAGCGACGACCGGCACGTCCTGTGCAAGCACGCTGCCATCTACCCCACGGAGGAGGAGCTCCTGGCTGTCCAGAAGGCCGTCTCCCACTCGGAGCGCGCCCTCAAGCTGGTGTCCGACACGCTGGCTGAGGAGGGTTCTGGAAGCCCAGAGCAAGAGGGCAGTGGGCGCAGGTAGTGGAGCTCCCCTCCATTCCCAAGGCCGGGGTGACTTGGAGGGATGACTTGGAGGGGCCGAGGGGCCGGGCTCTGGGCGATAAGTGGCTGCCAGGGGCACAGCTCTGCAGCCTCTGAAGTCGCCGGGGCTTTCCAGCCTGCGGGCAGAAAGTTCCCGGGTCTCCGAGCCGCAGCCCAGGGCTCAAAGGGAGCATCAGTCCCAGCTGGGGAGAGCTGTGTTCCAACCCCAGGGTTTACTTTTCCTCCCGAAGGCGCATCTAGAAATCTAGTTCACAAAAGCTTAACCCCGTCTCCCCATCCGACTCATGACTCGTCCTTCCAGGAGCCCCGATCCCTGGGAGGCGGGAAGGTCCCCACACCTTGTTGTGAAGCCTCACACGGCTTAAATGACCCTGGAGGCATGTCGCCTTGCCAGGCCCTTTCTCCCCGGTGGCTGCTGTTTCATTTCCCTTTTTGTTTTTTTCCATTGTGGTAACATCCTCAGAGCCCTCTGGACCATTTTTCTGCATGATACAGCGGCACTCGCACATCCACGAGGTTGTGCAACCGTCACCACTATTTCCAGAACTGTCTCATCATCGAAACAGAAACTTGTCCCCGTTCAATCCCCCAGCCCGGCCGAGCCCTGGCCCCCGGTCCCGCTCGCCGTCCCTCTGGCTCGGCCTGTTCCGGACATCTCCTGGAAATGGAGTCACGCCACAGGGGCCTTCCGTGTCTGCCTGGCCCCGCTCTGTGGCTCCCTTTTCCCGTAGCACTTGCTCGCTGGCGAAGAGCGTGCAAGCTCCACATGGCCGTGATAAGGTGGACTCTCCTCGGTTCAGACGAGAACCTTCGCCAATGTGAGGGCGAGGGAGCCCTCTTCACCTGCCCGGTAGAGAAAGCCGGGGCACAGAGACATTTCTCTCAGCTGCCCCTGCGCCCGCATGAAGCCAACACACCAGATGGCCAGGTCCCCAGAGGGAGGTCCCAGACAGTGGAGCCGTCCCAGCTCCCAGGGGGGTCAGGTTGCTCCTGCGAAAGGACAAGATGCTCTGGCCTCATGTGCCGGGCCCCTGGGGCCTGACACACTGCAGCCCGCTCTGGGGGCAGTGGGGCCAGTGGGAACAGTGGGAACCGCGCTTTGCAGCTGCCCATGGCCAGCGGCGCACACAGGAGGGTGGCCCATCCTTGAAATCCCCACGCAGTGTGGCGGGCCGAAAAGTCACCCCTGGCGTCATGCTTTGCTGTCTCCCCCCAGCACCCTCCCTGCGCACACGTTTTGTTTTTGCTTTGCTTGGTTTTGTCACTTTTTGTTTTGAAATAATTGTGAGCTGTCACAAGAGTAGCAGAGGACCGTGGGCCCTTCCCCCGCTGCCCCAGTGCGGACGCGGAGGCACCCGGAGCTCATGTCAGGAGGAGGACTCCCTCCTCCGGGCCTCCCTCCAGCTCCCGGGGCAGCACGTGCTCTGCGTGTCCCATGCTGGCCGGGGCCGTTCACCGGCATCTTGTCACCTGCGCAGATGCGCGGACCCACCACAGTCAGGACCCAGAACCTTCCGTCAGTACCAAGGAGCAGCCTGCTGCGCCCTCCCCAAACCCAGCCCCCACTGCATGCCTTCAAGACAAAAGCCACTTCATTCCTTTTCGGCTTTCACATAACATATATGTCACATTCCGTGTTATGTCCTTACGTTATTTTTCAAAAACACAGAAACGTGGTTTTTTAATAGGAACATTGTAAACTTTTCTCTGGATGTTCCGTTATCTACTTCACTGTTGCGAAGAGGATGTTAGCGCTGGGTGTCCCTGAACTTTTATGATGGAAATTCTCTAACATAAAAGTTGACGGGACGGTGTAATTATAACGGGCACCATGTGACTGTCCCTAAACCATGATTGTCCTTGATCTCAGGCCCCGCGCCCGCTCCCTTTGGGAGAGGTTAGTGGAAGTCCTGTCAGACCTCACACTGCCCCTTTAGTAAGTGTTTCAACCCGTATCGCTAAACCATAAGTCTCTTTTTTTTTTAAACAAAACCACAATGCTATTATCATGCTTTTAAAAATTAACAATAATTCTTTACCGTTGTCAGCTATACAGTCAGTGTTGAAATTTCCAGTTGTCCCACGGATATCGTAATGTGGCTTTTTAGTTTGGGGGGTTTTTCATTTTATAGTTCGTGTGAATTGGGATCCAAATCGATGGACAGGCCTCTGGGTCTCTCCCTGAGGTTCCCCCCACCCCCACCCTCTGCTTTCTCTTCCCTTGCGGGTCTCGGTCACAGAGTCTGGTCCTGGCCCCGGAATCCAGACGTCCCTGGTCTGGATTTTGCTGGCGGCCCCCAGACACAGGTGCCCTGGGGCCACATCAGGCTCCAGCGCTCTGTGGTCCAGAAATGGACAGGAATCCGTAAACGTGTTTAAAAATAAGATTGTCTCCTGCCCGGAGAAGTGTCACAAAGTCAAAGTGCTGATAGAGTGGCAGGAGCAGGTGGCAGCTTCTGGACCCGAGGAGCGGACGTTTGTGTCGAGATCGGCTACCTGAGGGCCCCCCAGGCAGCGGTCTGGGCCTCGCAGGGCAGGAGCCGAAGGACCGGGAAGGGTGGAAGGAGAGGGCGGTGGCCAGGAGGCGGGGGTCAGGCCGGGGGCTGCGCCCGGGGAAGAAGTGGGTGTCCCCCCTGCAGAGGGCAGCCGAGAGGGTGGAGTCACACTGCAGAGAGCTGGCCCTGGGCTTAGCGGGCACGCACGTGTGAGCAGCCCGCCCTTAGTGAGTGTGCTGTGGCGCTGGAGGGGCAGTAGGGGCCTCGGCTCGACGGGGAGGATGGAGGGGAGGGGAGGGCAGGCTCCTGCTGAGCGACCAGCGCACCTTCTCGCAGAGGGGGCCGCAAAGTGACCCCAGAGCTGGCTCAGAAGGAGCGCCAAGCCAAGGGCTGGCGAGGGTGACACCAGCTGGCTGAGGACCAGGGACCGTGGGGATGGCCGGCGGGGGCCTTTTCCAGAATGCAGCTTGTCAGAAAATAGTCAAGCCACCAGCCTTTGTGATTAGGCACGACTCACAGGGCTGGGTCAAGTGCCATTCCGGGACCCCGGCGGGGTTGCGCTCGCTGTCCCTGACCCCTTTCTTGTGTGCGTGCCACACTCTCTCGGGTTTGTCTTCACAGTGGCATCGACCCGTCGCCTCGGATCCTGAAAGGCGTGGTGCGGGTCGGCCTCCTGGCCAGCGGCCTCCTGCTTCGGGGAGACAGGCACGTGCAGCTGGCCCTGCTCTGCTCCCGGAAGCCCACGCACGCCCTGCTGCGGAGGGTCGCGGCACAGCTGCCCCAGCAGCTCTTGGTAAGCTTCGAGGCCGCCTCGTGGGCTCCTGGGCGGCGTGACTGTGTTCCTACAGGACATGAGGGGACAAGAGACAGCCTGTTAGATACAGCCCGCCTGTCTCAGACAGTCGGAGGGAGACACTAGGAGACAGGTGAGCTCAGGGCCAGACTCAGATGTGGCTCGACGCCCCGCCACTGAGGGCAGTGACTTCTGGTCTGTCCACACGACATGGCCTTACCCAGCCACTGCAAGGGCAGAGGGTGGTGAAACCTGCACGGAGACCCTTTGTGGGCGTGATGACTGTGAGATGCCCGTGCACAGGCCTGAAAGGCCTTCTGCCCAGGCGGAAACCCACCCTTAGGACTGGGGGGTGACTGACCTTCCTCTGGAGCGGTTCCTCTGTCATCATGGTCCTTTCCTCCCCTGGATTGATGACAGGGGGAGGGGTGAGCTCACGCCTTGATTTAAATCCGTCACCTTCGATGAAAAAAGTCAGTTCCCAGGACCGTCTCTCCCTCCTGACGTGTGGGTTGCTGGACCCGAGGGAACTCAGCATCGCTCCTCCGACTGGCTCAGCGAGCACTGGGGGCTGGCAGACCCAGGCCCACCCCCTGCGCTCCCACTCTGGGCAGGAGACAGAATAGACAGGTAGCAAGCTAACTTCCAGTTTGTCTTCTGTGATGAAATTAAAACGTGATGCCAGGTAGAGAGCACCTGGGGAGAGCAGGGGCCACATCAGGGTGGGGGGGTGTCCTGACAGAGGATGGAGCATGTGAGGGAAGAGCCGAGAGTCAGGAGAAGCCTTGGAAAAAGGGGGCAGTGTTCCACATAGAAGGACCGGCACCTGCTGAGGCCAAGAGGCAGGAGGCCCCAGGAGAGGTGAGCCTGGATCAAGCCAGGCCTGAAGGCCGTGTGAGCAGGACTCTATTCTCAGGGAAGCCTGGAGGGATTTAAACAGGGGAGTGACGTGCTCCAACTTCACTGATCTAATCACTCACTTCCCAAACACACAGCACAGGGCAGTTTTCTGCTACGTACGTAGGGGTGCAAAGATGGCTCAGATGCAGACCTTGGCTTCTGGAATCTCACAGCCTAGCAGCTAAGAGAAGCCCTGAGAAGATGGCTCAGGCTGTGGGAGAGCTGGCAGTGGGTCCCACCCAGTAATGTAGACGGGCCCAGGGGCTGCCTCAGCAGGGAGGCCCTGAGAGGGGAGGGGTGGCTGTCGGGAGAAACGGGCATTTCAGGTTCAAGGCCAGCCTCAGGCTGGCGATGATGATGATGACCATGTGGCCCTGGGTGACGCCGGGACAGGAACCCCAAGGGTCCACACAGGAACTCTGAGGTGGGCCGTGGGCTCCGTGTTCCCCACCCAAAGACCCAAAGCACTTCCACGTCCAGTGAGGCCCCCCCGGGGGAAGCCTCTGACCCTGCCATCTGACTCCAGAGTCCCCATGCAGCTGGGCAGACAGCTTCGCCAGGCCACGGGGCAGCCGGGCAAGCAGTGACCACTGCGTGAGGCTCCATGCCTGCTCGGGGCATGCTGGCCAGGCGTCTCTGGGGCTGCAGAACAAGCCAAGGGACACTGTCTGGCCTCCCTGGGAATCAGGTCCCCACACCAAAGCCCCCTGCATTGTGAAGTCTCCTCCGGAGGCTGGGGACCGGGACGGGCAGTGAGAGTTCTCGTGGCTGCGAGCTCGGGGGTCTCTTCTCCCTGAGACCCCTGGAGCGGGCGGCTGGCAGGAGCAGAGCCTGGGGGGGCCGTCAGTAGGGGGCAGGCAGAGGGTACCACTGAGGGTTGACCTGGAGCCTCTGCTGGTAAAGGACCGATCCTCTTGGGGTGTCCCCCAGTGAGGGCGGCAGGCATGGGGTGGGGACCGGAGCCCAGGAGGCTCAGATCCTACCTGAGGCAGCCTCTGTTCAGCCTCCTGGGAAACCCCTTCTCCCCTGTGTACCCAGACGGTAGCCTGTGACCAACTAGAGGATCTTGCCTTTTCCCCTCGACAGTGTCTCTCGGCTTGCATTCCACGTTCGTGCTGAAGGAGCTTTGTTCCTTTTTTGTGGCCGAGGAATATTTTGTTGCCATTTGTCCATGACCGGCCGAGTCCTCCCGAGTGGTTGGACATCTGGTTGTTTCCAGCGTTGTGTGTTACCAGCGAGGCTGCACAGAATGATAACCTTGTGCACAGGCCGCACGGCTCACGTGGGAGCACATCCCAGGGCAGAGGCATGGGCCAAGGCAGGAGCTGGATGCCTCTGGGGAATGTTGCCAGGTCAGCGTCCACCAAGAGTTTCCAGATGCCAGATCTGCACCCTCCCGGCTGCTCTCAGACTCCTGGAGCTTTGTTCTTCTCACAGGGGAGGGTGGCACCTCAATAGCGTTTTAATTTACGTCTTTCTTACTGTAGGGGTAATCTGTGTCATTGTGTGAAAGTGGTCACTTCTGTTTCCTTTTCTGCCAAGTGTCTGCTATATCACTTTCCAGTTTTCTTATCTGATTGCGGGTCTTGTTCTTATTGAGCTACGGGCGTTCTTTACATATGAAGGCACCTGTATGCAGGCTCCACTGCCCAGACGCGTTTCTCTGCATGTGCTCCTGGAGGGCAGGGCCGCATCTCAGTCCCTTGGAGGTTCCAGACCACCATGTCCTTGTCGTTCACATTGCCTCTCGCCTGGAGTAACGCAGCCTTGTGTTGTGTTTGCACTGTAGATGGTGACGGAGGACAAGTACGAGGTCTCCTCTGACCCTGAAGACAACATTATCATCTCCTCCTGCGAGGAGCCCAGGATGCGGGTCACTGTGTCCATCACCTCGCCCCTCATGCGGGAGGACCCCTCCACGGACCAAGGTGCGGCTGGGCCCTTCTGTCTGGCTCCCCTCCCCATGCGCCGGGCAGCCTGGGGTAGCGTCCACCTCTGCTCTGGGTGGGGTGGGGCGTGGCCAGTGGCCTTCCAGCACCTGTGTCAGCCTGGATGCCACTGGTCAGACGAGAGCTGGGTCTGGGCAGCGGGTGCCACGTGGGCCGGAACCCGGGCTGCGGGTGCTCCGGGTATCACCCTCCTCTCTTGGCTCTGGGCTGGCAGAGGCCCCTGCGCCCCGCTCAGGGGAAACCAGCTCTGCCGGGCCAGGAGCTCAGACTGACTCCGTTGGTCTGCCCACAGTGGGGCCCACAGCACACCCCGCTGGTCCCAGACGCGAGGCTCAGGGGCTTGAAGCAGGTTGGATTCCCTGCGAGTCGGGGGGCACTGGGCCAGGCCAGAGGGCAGCCAGGCCTTGAGTCACCCACACACGGTGAAGGCCAGCTGATGGGCCGCGCCGCACCTCTCACAAGGCCACGGAACCTCCTGGAACAGCCCCCAGGCCAGGTTTCCAGACTCCAGTCACTCCTGAACCCCCTTCCTGATGGTGGTTTTGTTGCAGCTGAGGGCCACGAGCTCCTAGCGTCTTTCTTTAAACTGGTTCATTTTTTGGAGGCCGGCCTGGTGGCACAGTGGTTAAGTGCACACATTCCGCTTCAGCGGCCCGGGGTTCACTGGTTCGGATCCCGGGTGCAGACATGGCACCACTTGGCACGCCATGCTGTGGTAAGGGTCCCACATATAAACTAGAGGAAGATGGGCACGGATGTTAGCTCAGGGCCAGTCTTCCTCAGCAAAAAGAGAAGGATTGGCGGCAGTTAGCTCAGGGGTAATCTTCCTCAAAAAATACCAAAAAACCAGTTCATTTTGAACACAAATTGAAAGAGGAGCCTCTGAGCTGTGAATGGGAAGCCATGGCTGGTCGTCGGAGGTGGAGAGCCCTCTGAGAAGAAAACACAGCTCAGAAAACAGACGCCCTGCAGTTCCCGCTCAAGGCCTGCGGGGGTCGCTCTGGCCAATGGGGCGGTCAGGACCTGTAGGAAGTGGCACAGCTCCGGGCGCTGCCTGGCAGGAAACCCCGTGATGAGCATCCTGTGATGGGGCCGCGAGCCGGGAGCCGGACCACTGGGCATGTGCTTCCCGTCAGTGTCCCCGTCCCCCGCTGGCTGTCAGAGCTGGCTTGCAGCCCCTCCCGCGGGCACACCCCGCCCCCTCCGCCTCCTGTGATGAGGGGCAGACACGGGGCCTGGGCCTTGGGATGTTTGTGGGTGGAAGTGAAGCCCAAGCCCCATCCTGTGACCTGAGGGAGCCAGGGCCTCCTTGATGGAGAGAACATTCCTGAAGCAATAGCAGCAAGTAAGAAAAAACAGACCTGAAGTTCTCCTGGACACGGGAGCCTTTGTCATCGATGATGGGACTGGCTCGCATCTGACCCAGCTTCTCCCTTTTCCTTCTGTGTTTGGAAGTTTCTGGAACTCTGGCGTAATTCATAGTTTCCCATCTGGACTAATTCTCTCCCCAAGGGAGTGGGCGCTGCAGGCGTCACGTCCCTTCCCCATGGAGCAGGGAACCTCCGGGAAGCCGTCCCTCTGGTCCTGGCGGTGTTGGGAGCGGACACCGTCTCGGGGGCCGGCCCGCATGGCCCAGGAGGGGAGCGGGGGAATGGGCGCCCTGCCCACACGCCCTCGATGACTCACTCTCCTCCTTCTTCCAGAAGGAGTGGAGGCACCTCAGCCCGACCTGGGAGATGACCCGGGAGACGTTCTGAGCCTGGAGAAGTGCCTCCAGTCACTGGCCGCCCTCCGCCATGCCAAGTGGTTCCAGGTCAGGGGGCGGGGCTGGAGGGGGCCCACGTCCGTCTGTCTGTCCTGCCGGCTGCACGCCTCAGCTGTGCAGGCTCCGACTACAGACAGAGGACAAACATTTGTGAGGCGGCTCCCTGCCCAGACTGACCTGGTGGAGGTCACTCCTTGGCCATCAGGGCCGTGAACTTGAAAGGAGTGACCACTGCTCTGGGGGTGGGGACGCCGCCACCCCGTGGCCACCTCTGGCCAGCACCGGGGGCTCAGAAGTGGGCCGGTTCCATGGGCCTGTACCTGTTTGGCAGTGGACTCTGCTCCCAGCTGCTGCCCTCAAGGCTGGCCAGCCCGTGCCCCCCACAGTCCGTCCCCAGCCTCCACTGCCAGGATGGGCCCCCTGGCCAGGCTCGCTGTCCCGGGGTCAGCCCTGCTCCCCAGCCTCGCGCGCCCCCTCGTGCATGCAACCCCTGGAGCTAACGGTGCGCTTCTCCCCCAAGGCGCGAGCCAGTGGCCTGCAGCAGTGTGTGATCGTCATCAGGGTCTTTCGGGACCTCTGCCAGCGCGTGCCCACCTGGGGGGCCCTGCCAGACTGGGTGAGCAGCGCCGGGTGGCAGCCCTGTCCTGGGAAGCCCCCGAGGCCTGATTTCCCCCCATCCCGGCGCTTGGCTTTCTGAGAAGGGCTCACCTGAGCCTGAGCGCCCCGAGAGGTGGTGGGTGGGCGCCCCGGGCCCCCGGACCAGGAGGAGCCGCCTGGAGCGCAGCTGCATTTGACCGCCCTTCCTAAGACGCGCGGCCTTGCCGAACCAGCTGCCTTGCCCCTGGGAAGGCGGCGAGCGCCCTGAACTTGGGCGGACTTGGCTTCTACGCACGGCCTTCTGCCCGTCCCTCTCCCCCCATGGCCGAGGCCTGGGCCCTGCACAGGTGACCCTCCCCGCCCGCCGGGCCGCCCCGGCCTCCTCCCCAAACGCCAGCTCCAACCCAGGGTTCCGGAGCCCGCCCACACCTCCGCCTCCTCCCCGTGTCCAGGGGAGACATCACTCCTGGGGCCACCCCGTGGACAGCCCCATGACCAGCTTCATGCAGAGTGACTGGTGTGGGGTCGGCTCTGATGCCGACAGGACCCCAAATTCCCCAGCCTGTTTCCCTGGAAATGAAGATGCACCCTCCCGGGGAGGGGGGGCTCCCAGAGCAGGGGGATCCCAGGGGTGGGCACGCCCGAGCCAGTGGCCGAGTCACCGTGACCCTAGCCCAGTGGACTGTGGGCCTCAGGGAACGAGTCCCTCTCACCCTCCTGACGCTAGTTTGCAGTGTTGGCATCCACGGGATGTTACCGATGGGGAAACTGAGGCATAGAGTCAAGTGGCCTGCCCGAGGCCATGCCAGCAGGTGTCGGCCCCAGTGACCCCCCCCCCGTAGAAGCTCAAGGGTGGGTGGGAGTCAGGGAAAGACCTGGAAGGGGCCTCCCATCCCAGGGTGCCCTGGAGGCCCCTGCCGAGCCCGAGAGCCCAGGGTGGGAGGCAGGCTGGCCGAGAATCCCCTGCGGGACGCAGCGTCTGCACTGTCCGCCCGGCAGGCCGTGGAGCTGCTGGTGGAGAAGGCTCTGAGCAGCGCTGTGGGGCCCCTGAGCCCAGGGGACGCCGTGAGACGGGTCCTGGAGTGCGTGGCCTCGGGGACGCTCCTGACAGGTCAGTCATGACGGCTGGGGGCCCAGACCCTGGAGCAGACGGGGGGCCAGGGGCCGGCATGGGGTCCAGGAAGAGCCTCTTACAGACAGCCGAGGGCAGTGGCCACCCAGGCAGGAGGATGGTCGTCCCCAGGAGGACGGGGAGCGGGTGGGAGCAGGGGCAGCCTCTCCTCCAGGGGCGCCGGGCTTGGACTGGAGCCACCGCGACAGCATGGCGCACCACCCTGCTGGCGGCCGGCCGGCCTTGGCAGGAAGGTTTCCCGGGGAAGGACCAAGAATGCAGCTAGCGGGTTCTGTCCGAGACGCTCCCCTTGGCGCGGTCTGCAGTCACGGGAAGGAAGGGAGCGCAGCGCTGGCCCTCGTGTGTCAGACGCAGAGATGGAGTTCCGGGCATTTTGGAGCCTGGATGGCGTCATATCCAGTGAAAAAGGAGATAAAGCCCTGGGCCGTGTGAGCCTTCTGTGTAACTGCACACTTGCAGACGTGCACACGCAAAGGCCGGGGCACGGGGACAGCTCCCCTAGCAGGGACCCCAGGGCGCCTGGGGTGCAGTCGCGGACCCTGCACATCAGGCCCCCGGTGCTGTGGAGCCGCGGGGGCGATCTTTCACAAAGGTGCTCTCCCTCTTTGCCGCCCCCCTCCCGCCACCAAGACGGGCCCGGGCTCCAGGATCCCTGTGAGAGAGGCCAGACGGACGCCCTCGGGGCCATGACCGCCCAGGAGCGCGAGGACCTCACGGCCAGCGCCCAGGTAGGGACCTGCTCAGCCAGGCCGCGCGGCCCCCAGCCCAGCCCCAGTTTGCAGCTTTGGCGTCCCAGGAGACGGTCTGGGGTCGCCCTGCCCTCTCTCCCTCGCCTGCAGAGATGGGAGGCCTGTGGTGCGATGGGTGGGCAGCCCAGAGCAGAAGCCGCTAGCAGAATGCGGCACAGACGTGGGGCCTCTGGGGCTGGGACCGTGGCTCACCCCCTGACCGCCCTGTGGTCTCTGAACTCCCAGCCGTGGCCTCCAGCGCCGCCTGGCCAGCCTCAGGCACCGCAGCCGAGCCCCCAGCTGTGGTTTCCCTTTTGTTCGCAAGTTTATTTATAAGAAAGTCTCCCAGTGGTACAGAATCAGGCGTGACCTTTACGAATCGCCTTTAACGGAAAGAGTCCAGTTGCTCCTGATCAGGGCCGACCTGGGGGAGCATCTGGGGTCCCTGTAGCGAGGCAGGAAAGAGCTGATGCTCCGAAGGGCTTCTGGCAAACTCCTGCCGTCAGCTGCCCCCGCCGCCCCCCGCCAACTCCCAGTGTAGTTCACGCCTGAGGGTGCCTGAGCTAGAAAAGTACAGTCAAGGGAGGGCGCCCTGCGAGCCCCGTGTCCGCACTAGGCTGCCCGAGGGGGGCCGGGCGAGCGGGTGCGCCGGGGGTCCTGACGGGCTGTCCGCCCCCAGCACGCGCTGCGCTTGTTGGCGTTCCGGCAGATCCACAAGATCCTGGGCATGGCCCCTCTGCCGCCCCCCAAAAGCAGGCCCGGGGCGCGCGTCCGGAAGAGGCTGCGGGAGGCGGCCGAGGCCCAGGAGGGCGCGGGCCAGAGGAAGCGGGGCCGGCCGGGCGGCGAGGGGCCCGTGTGAGCGGTCTCCCCTCCTGGAGGGACCCGATGCTGCGCCGCGTGGCCGCTCCGTCCTGACATCAGATTTCCGCTGGAGTGACGTTCTGCGGGTTTCTTTAAAAACCCTGTGCTCAGGTCATTGGAGAAATCGCCTCATTTTGGGGAGAGCCGCCGGGCAGCACCCTGTACCCCGATGCCTGCCCCATGGCGGGTGGGGGTGCAGCACAGTGATGTCAAAGCCGGGCAGCCCTTGCGGGGTGTCAGCTCGCCCTGGGCCTCCTGAGCATGTGGGTGTCTAGCTCGCTGCCTTTAGAGGCCCCCGCTGTGCGTGGCCGTGAAATCTCGGGACAGGCCCGTCTGGGGCCCTGTGTCAGGAGGCAGGCCAGGGATGGGAGCCAAGACCGAGGCCCAGCCTGCCCCAAACCTGCTGCCCCCCGCTCCCCAGCCTGGAGATGGTCCCGTGGCCGGAGGCCTGCAGGCCTGAGCTGGGCTCGTCCCCCATCCCCCATGGGGAGGGTGGCAAGACCGAGGGGTGGTGAGGAGGCAGGCTGGGCGCCCCTGGCTCCCATGAAACATCTGTGTCCCAACCGTCTGCCCTGACCGCCCCCCCCAACCTCGTTGCACCAAGTGCCTTCCGCCACAGAGAGGAACCGCTCTGGGACGTCCCTGAGGGCGGGGGGTGCCTTCCGGCCTTTCTCGCAGCTCCCTGCATAGCTCCAGCGCCTGCCTCTTGGGTGCTGGTCTGGGGGCTGTGCCTGGTGCAGGGCGCAGGGGTCAGGTGCCTCTGGGTCCTGGGGGACGTGGGGCACCCGCTGCCCAGCCTCCGCCCCGATGCGTCCAAACCTCCCTCTTTGCCACCGTTTTTCTTGGCCAGCTGCCCAGTGGCACTGAGGGAGAAAAGTCCGGCTTTGGACTGACGCCATCGACAGCCACTCGAGTCCTTTGATTCATTTCTGTGTTTAGGAGACAGCCTGTGAGTGACTTCGCGTCTCACGTCTTCACAGAGCCGCCTGGAAGTGTGGGGGCGGGGCGGGGAATAAAGGAGATACGCTTGTCTCTCAGTGTGGACGGTCCATCCTTCCCTCCAGGTCCTGTCTGCACCTCCCGCTGCCCCTCGGGGCTGAGGCAGGGGCGCGGACCAGCCAGCATTTCTTCCCAGGCCCTAAGGCTGCGGACGTGCACCGGGAGGAAGTCCTAGGGGCTAGTGCTGCCCCCGGGGGTGGGCCCCTCGGGCCATCCCCTCACCGAGGTCCCCTGGGGGTGAGAGGAACCCAGCTCCACAGGCCCCACCCACCCACGGGACCCGGCCACTCAAGAAACCTACCCCGGCCTGGTCCAGGGGATGTGCAGGGGAGCTGGCAACCTGGAAGTCTTCCTGGAGGAAGGGGCGGCCAAGCTGAGTTGGGGATGGCTCTCTGCTTGCAGGCCCCCACCAAGAGTTCCCTGGGAATTTCCCTAAATCCCCATCGCAAACCTCGGGGTGGACAGGGGCTCAGATGCGGAGACCTGGTCCCACAGCTTTGAGCCCTGGGGCATCCCCAGGCCGTCGTTTGGGGGCTGGGCGGGAGGAGGCAGGGAGAGGAGCAGAGGGGGAGGCAGGTGGGGCGAGGTGGCGATGGCTCTCATCGAGAGGGTCACGTGTCAATGGGCACCGAGCACGCACAGACCAGGCAGGGGCACGGCCAGGACCCCCCTCAACCCCTCGGGCGGGCGAGGCCGAGCCTGGTTCTAGGGCGCGCATTATCTACCGGAACAGGAAGCAGCTGCTCCCCCCCACCCAACCCCCCGCCCTGGGATGGCAGGCGGCTCTCCGCTCCCTTGGGCACTCTTCCTGAGGGGGTGGCCCGCCTGCCTCCCACAGGCACCCCAGCAACACCGGGAGCAGAGCCGGCCCCGTAGCTGGTCCTGGCCGCAGCTGCAGACCAGACACGGGCCGGGTCCAGGGAGGGCCCAGCATTCTCCACCTCACACAACCCCCACACCCGCATCTTGGTCGGCAGCTCTGCGGTTCACCCAGCTGCCCAGGCTGGCCGCCACCACCACCGGGGAGCCCTCTTGGGTTTCTTTGTGCTGGGGGCCAAGCCATCAGGAAGTCCTCTCAGTCCCACTTCTACTGCTCTCCATTCTCAGTGGCCGTCTGCTGCTTCAACCCCCAGCAGTGGGCGCTCAGGATAAAACTCAAGATTGCACCTAGGATAAAACCCCGAACCCCAACAAAGAACCCACCTGCCACCCTCTCCCTCAAGAACTCCACTTCACACCTGCCAGTCTCTGCCGCTCCTCAGACCAGCCAAACTTGTTCCTGCCACAGGGCCTTTGCACGTGCTGTTCCCACTGCCTAATAAGCTTGTCTCCTGACCTGTATGGCCAGGGACTCCTCCCTTCTTTGGGTCTCAGATGTCACCTCCTCAGAGAGGCCTCCTTGACCACCTCAAGGAGGTGTCACATCACACTGGTTATTTTTTTTACAGCTCACAGAACTGACTAAAGTCATTTGCGAATTCTCTGTGGCAGGAAGTCAGTCTCCCTTACTCACCCAGGATCCCCAGGTCTAGAACAAGCTAGGGACACAGTAGTTGCTCAATAAATATGTTAATATTTGAAGTCACACTCTGACCCCCCAAAGTGAGTCCCTCCCTTAGAGGAACTGCCCCCAGCCGCTAAGAAGACACCATTTGTTTCCATCTCGTCCCAGGAGCTTGCTGTAATGGTCTCGAGGTGAGAAACTTCAGCTGGGGCAGCGGCAGCGGGCTGAAGGGGACCAGGAGGGGGTGGGCCTTCTCAGCCAGGACGCACCAGGTGGCGGTCACAGCTGCCCCGTGATAGGAAGCCCCGGGCGCGATGATGAACTGCACTCAGCCATCTCTGCAGACTGACTTCCTGCCTGACAGCCCGGCAGAGGCGGCTCCTGGAGACCGCACGCCCACGCTCCCCCTGGTCCCATCCCTGGCTCCCCGGAAACGCGGATATCCTCCTCACCCCCAGGTGGTTCGAAACCAGCCCTGTCGCCAGAGGGTGGAATCTGCCCCCTGGCAACTCCGAACAGCCCAGTCTAGGCGACGCGACAGCAAAGTCTGGGCCCCGGATGGACGAAACGTCTGGGCGCCGAGCTGGCCGCCACAGGCCTGAGGAGCCGTGGCCTCTGGTCTCTCCTCCCCAGCCTCCCCCCGCCGGGCAGAGGAGCCCAGAGCAGGCCGGCGGCCAGCAGGTGGATACTGACCTGGCGCCTGAGAAGCTGGGCTGCTGCAGGCAGGGACCTCAGGCTGCAGGATGCTGGCGGGCAAGCCCGGTTGCTAGGCGACAGCGGCGCGTGTGGGAGGGATGAGGCAGGCCGTGTGGGCAGGGCTGAGCGGAACCTGGCAGGCGCCCCGGAAAGACAGAGACGGAAGGGCAGGTCTGTCATCCCGTCTGCAAGGTCCCTGATAAGCCAGACAGCGAGCCACAAAGGTGCACCACATCCCCTCCTCCCCATCAGTCACCCTCAGTGGTGGAGGGGGCATCTCCAAGGCTTGGCTGGCTTCGGCGGCTGCCTGGGGAAACACTGGCTCCGCCTTCTCCCTGGTTGCCTGTTAGTTTGGCTGCCAAGGCTGAGAAGCTGTGTCAGGGAAGTGGATGAAGGCTCTGCTGAGCGGACGAGCTGGAGGAGCCAGGTTCCTCCTGAAGGTGGAGGAGGCAGCCTGGAGCTGGGGAGGAGTGCCCCATTTATGTCTGTCCAGGTTCTGAGAAGTAAGACGTACTGGGAACAGATGTATGCACACCCGTGTTCACGGCAGCCAAAACGTGGGAACGCCCCCGAGTGTCCGTGGATGGGTGATGGATCCACAGAGTGTGTCCATCCACACCCTGGAATATTACGCAGCCATGAAAAAGAAGGAGATCCTGACGCCTGCTCCCATGTGGATGGACCTGGAGGACGTGATGCTCAGGGACGTGAGCCAGACACAGAAGGACACACACTGTGTGGTCCACTCGCAGGAGGTCCCCAGAGGAGCCACATCCACAGAGACAGAAAGTGGATGGGGGACCAGGGGCTGGGGGAGGGTGGGAGTCAGTGTTTCCTGGGGACAGAGCTGCAGTTTGGGAAGATGGAAAGTTCTGGAGACGGATGGAGGGGATGGTGGCACAACCGTGTGAATGTGCTTCATGCCACTGAGCTGGGCCCTGAAAATGGTTAAGATGGTCAATTTCATGTCTATTTTAACACAAAAATATTTTTTTAATGCATTGGGTTTTTCCCATTACAAAAAACTTGGGAGTTTCAGAAATAATGGAAGAAGAGAAACGAAGTCCAACCCTGTTGTCAGTCTGCGCGTCTCCTCCGAGTCGGCTCATTCTACGTGCACATTTTACGGACGGGCTGTTTATACCAAAGCGATTCCTGCCTTTCTTCACTTGACATTATAACAGCTTTCATTCCTCACATGTTTTCAATGTGCTGAAATAGAGTTTTTCTAATTTAATTCTTCTGGAGACCTTACAAGACAAATCTCCTTTCCTTTTTTATTGTGGTGCACATAATATAATGCACATAATGTAAAATTCACCACTTTAAACTATTTCAAAGTGTGCGACTCAGTGGTTTTGGGTATTTTCAGTGTTGTGCATCCATCACCACTAATTCCAGAACATTCCATCATCCCCCCAAAAAAGCCCATCCCCATCAGCATCACCCTCACCCCCTCCCCAGCCCCTGGCCCCCACGAGCCTGCTCTCTGTCTGTGGATCTGCCTGTTCTGGACGTTTCATGTCAATGGGATCACACGCCGTGTGTCCTTCTGTGTCTGCTTCTCTCCCTGAGCGTCGTGTGTGCAGGTCCGTCCACGTGCAGCTGTGTCAGGGCCTCGCTCCTTTTCACAGCTAAGTGGATGGACCATGTTGTGTCTGTTCTTCAGCTGATGGACGTGTGGGCTGTGTCCACTTCTTGGCTGTTGGGAAGATATATCATTTTTATCAGCTGCGTAATATTCCACCAAATGAACATACTCCCGTTTGCCTAACCATGCCCCTTCTGTTGGACATTTAGATTATTTTCAAATTGTATCTTGACAAACAAGTTCCTGAGGGTCGGGATTCTGCCCCCCGATGTAAACCCGGGAAAGGAATCGCTCCATCAAAGGGCGTGAGCATCATAAGGCATTTGGAACTTCCCTGGGTAAGACTGCGTTCCGTCAGCGCCTTGCTCGGTCCCCTCACTGTCAGTGAGGGAGCCCCCATCGCCGCCTCCAAGCCAGGACCTCGCCTTCTCACTTGTGAAAATACTTTTCTGCACATGGATATGAGTCCAACCATTGGGATGCTTTCTGCGACCTCTTGTATCCTCAACTGCTGGTCTTTCGTGTTGTCATTCATTCGACACGTGTTTATCGAACGCCTCTATGTGCCGGGGGCTGTCACTCACATGGCTTCCCTGTGTCTACCCCTGAGAATGTTGAAATATATTCAATATTCAATCAGCAAACGTTCACCAGCTTCCTTGGAGGAACCCGAAGATGAACCAGAAATAGTCACTTCACGCAGCGAGGGTGACTCGGGGCTCTGGTCCCAGCGTGGCCCTTCGACATAGCAGCCGTGGGTGTCAGGACAGCTCGCTCCGCCTCCCTGGGCCCCTGTGAAACTGGACTAACGCTCGCGGCACCAGCCTTGCAGAGCTGAGGGGAGAACTCAGTCATAAAGTGCGAGTTTTTACGCTTGCTGCCCAGCAAGGTCCAGCCTCAGGGACGCAGGCAGGCGTGGGGGACACGGCGATTGAGATGGAAGTCACATGCGGGACAGTGACCCATCTCGGCTTCCAGAGCGCTGGCCACCAGGCTGTGAGAAACGCCCAACAGAGGCGGCTGATGTAGGGGACTCCCCTGCAGTGGCTGGTCCCCCCATTGTCCCCCGAGTGAGGCCACCCCATGGCCGGGAGCTGCCTGTCAGCTCTGCAGCCCTCCCCTTGTAAATGTCACCCGGGGAAGAGACTAAAACCCAAAAAGAGGACAAAAAAATAGCGTAGGAAAGAGACAACGAGAACAGAGGGGGCAGTTCTAGAAAAGCCCTTACGCGTTGTATCCTCCAAGAGCTTCCAGCAGATGCCGTAGCCAGGACACGAGCTGAAGTCTGCCTTTTCAAAAGGAACATTCAGGGTCTGGCCCAGTGGTGCAGGGGTTAAGTTCGCACGTTCCACTTCTTGGCAGCCTGGGGTTCGCCGGCTCTGATCCCGGGTGTGGACACGGCACCTCTTGGCACGCCATGCTGTGGTAGGCGTCCCACATATAAAGTGGAGGAAGATGGGCACGGATGTCAGCTCAGGGCCAGTCTTCCTCAGCAAAAAAGAGGAGGACTGGCAATAGTTAGCTCAGGGACAATCTTCCTCAAAAAAGAAAAAGGGGGGGGGGAACGTTCACAGAACCACAGCGAGCCCTTGGAAATGAAAAGCCTGATGGTCCAAATCAAGATATCAACGAAGGGTGGGGAGAGAAAGTAGAACGAGAAAACATTGGCCAGAAAATAAGATCCATCCAGGAAGCCAAGTCACGAGGAAGAAGAGTTCCACGGGAGGGGACAGAGAAGCCGACGTGGAGGGAAGCACCCGGGACGGCGCTCGAGAAAGCCTGCGAGGAGGGGCAGACGTGATACCACGGAGCCCACCGCCCGTCCAGCGCAGCGGGTGGAAACGGACCCACGCCGAACACGCTCGGTGAAAGAGCAGCACGTGGACAAGAGGAGAAGATTCCAGAAGCTTCCGGAGAGACACGCCGAGGACGAGGAGGCGGGACAGCTTCAGGTTGTCCAACTGCCCACGACTGGAATCCGGAAGACAGGAGGCCGGGGAAGTGACCCGCCACCGAGGACACTGTCTCAGCCAAAGCCCGGATCTCCCGGGAGAGTGGAAGGAAAGACACCTTGTCTGGAAATGCCTGTGGGGGGCGTGCGCCCAAAGCGAAGGCACAAACCAGGAAACGGGGAGACCCGGGCCAGAGAGATGGGTGCTACACCACGGGATGCCCAGGTGCTGAAGGAGAGGGGCGCTGGGTGGACAAGTTACTTCCTCTGGAGAGGCCGGAGGAGCACGAGTCACAGACGAAAAACAAAGGCGATCGCTAACGCCAGGAAAACCAGAAAAGCAAAGTGTTCCTTAGGGCCCCTGCTCCCCGTGAGCAACACTCACATCTAATAACATAAACACCGAATGTACCGTTTAACCGAAATTGTGACATAACTATGGGGAGAGCAGGGTGCCTGGGAGAGCTGGGTCTCCACCTTCAGGAGCAGGAAGTCGATGGGCACCGTCCGACTGATAACGCAGGAGACGCATAAAACGTTATTTGGAAGCGCAGAAGCGAATACGAGAGGAACAGCGGACAGGAAGAGCAGCGGCGGCCCTCGGGGAGGGAGACGGACATTGCTCGCTTTGTTGAAAATGTGTTTTAAAGCCTTGCCCCCGTCTTCGCACACACGAGACACTCTACAGATGTCGCACGTCTTAATTTTGACGAGAAGGAAACCCACATGGCCTTGAGGGCTCGTCGCTCGGTCGGGAGCTGCGTGCATGTTGGCGAGCACGGGAGGGCTCGCTGCGAACCGCGAGCATCGACACCTTTCCTGGACCGAGAAGCGCGCCTGCAAATCAAGCAGCTTAAACGATGGGCCTGCTCCTGAGAAAATAAAGATTGCGAGGGATCAGAGGTCAGCAAACCGCAGCCCGCTCACCCCGTCTGCCTTTGTGCCTCCCGCGAGCTACACATGGCCCTTGCCGCGTGTAAATGGCTGGAAACAATGCAGAGAGTCATGATGTCGCGTGACCCGTGAGAAGTATAGGATGCGGACCTTTCAGCATCCACAAGTCCAGCTTCATTGGAACGCAGGCGCGCCCCGTGGCTTACGTGGAACCCACAGCGGCTCTCGTGCGACAGAGGCAGAGTTGACTCGTGGAGACGGAGGGTCGGGCCCTTTGCAGAGAGAGTTTGCGGACTCAGTTAGGGGAGGAGGGTGTGGGACGGGATGGGGAGGATCAAGGGGGGCTCCCGACGCAGGCACCTGGGGGCGGGGCTTCCAACAGACGCGGCTTCCCTTCCGGCACCTTGTGGCTCTCCCGTCCTCCTCCCTCCGACTCTACCCTTTCATCGGATCCCATGTCCATTTGTCCCGCGAGGGCCCACTGTGCGCCAAGCTCCAGAGAGAAATGAGTGTCCGAGCCAGAGCAGGTCCCTGCCCTGACGTTCTATCAAGGGGAGCTCAGTGAGGCGAGGCAGGAGGGCAATCGACGAGAATGAGCAAGACAGGGTGACAGGCAGTGATTCGGGCTTGGATGGGGGGTGGCCACCATGGGGGTCAGGAAGGGTCTCTTGGAGGAGCTGGACATGCTGAGAAGGAGCCTGCCTTGAGAAAAACTGGGCGGAAGCATCTACGAGGAGAAGGAAACAGCACGTGCAAAGGCCCTGCGGCTGGTGGGCACCTGGAGCACTTGAGAAACAGGAGCCAGTGAGCTCAGAAGGTGGAGGGAGCTGACAGCAGAGAGGTGACAGTGGCCAGGCCAAGCCGGTCGTAGGCCACAGTGGGAGCCACGGGAAGGTAGGCAGTCTATATTGAAGCTGCCAGTGTGGCTGGGAAATGACGTGCCAGCTCCACCTGGATCACAAGGAGAGTGGGACAGGCGTGCGGGGGAGAGCAGACACCCCCCTCTCTCGAAGGTGGATCTACCCGAAGCACAGCCTGCACCCCAGAGCGGGTCACCCCGAGAGCCCCCTCACTCGACATGGACCGCAACCCTGGTTGCACAGTGAGCCAGGCGGCATTTGTCCTTGAAAGAGCGGCGCGGTCCTCCACTGGCCCCAGGGCCGCAGGGAGGGGACAGCTCGATTCAAGGAGGTGCTAACTGGGGCAGGCCACCCGACCGCGCCAGCCAGGGTCCCAGGGCCCCGGCGGCCTGCCCGCCCTCCAGACCTGGAGAGCTCAGGTGCGGCACGTCCTCCCGGGTCCCCCGTGTGCCCAGCTCCTGCCAGGTGGCTGGGCCCCAAGGCCAGCCCCCGCCTCTTGTGTCCCGGGGCGAGCTGGGCCGCAGCTTCAGACGGCTCTGCTGTCCCCTCCCACAGTCCTCGGGTGAAAACGCACGCTCGGAGCACCCACTGTGTGCCAGGTACTGAGGCCGCAGCGGGAATGGCGCCGTCCACAGCCCCTGCCCCCCGGAGCTGACGTTCTGGGGAGGACAAAGCTGGTGAGCGGATGAGCACGTCAAATCCACCGTCATTCCGGCGGCGGGGCCTCCACAGAGTGACAGGCAGGGACATGCCGGGTCAGCGGGATGGAATCTTCCAGGAACTGCTGGAACGTTGAGTATGTCTGGGGAGGGGTCCCAGGCAGAAGGCACGGCTCATGCAAAGGCCCTGAGGTGGGAGCGAGCCTGGAGGCTTTGAGGGAGAGGAGGCCAGTGCCCCGCCGCCCCCTCTTCCTTGGCCCCCGGTGTGAAGACTGCATCCGCCAACTTCTCCTGCTCCTGGGTTTGGCCATGTGGCTAAGTTCCACCCAGCGAGATGAAATTACAATGGCATTTCCTTCGTTTAAGGACCCAGGGAGGGTCCTTAAAGGGAAGAGGTGCTCCTTTCTCTGCCAGCTCCCTGCCTCCTGTTGGCTGGAATGCAGATGGGATGGCTGGAGCTTGAGCAGCCATCTCAGATCAAGAGGTGGAAGCTCTTGTGCTGAGAAAGGCAGACCAACAAGATGGCAGGAGCCTGGGTCCCTGACACTGCCCAGGATAGCCTCCCTGGGAGAAGATTAATTTCTGCCTAATTCAACCTTCTAGCACTTGGGGTCTCCCCTCCCATGCAGCCAGTCCTAATCCTGACCGATGCATTATGTAAAGTGCCGGTCGCATGCCTCCCTTTGTTCATTGCCTACAGTGCTTCTGTCCTTACCAGCAAGAATGAGAAAGATGCCCTGCCTTTGAGAAGTTTCCAGCCCCACTGGAGGAGTCTGCGGGCCGAACTATTAGCCCCAGCCCGCTGTGTGACCACAGGCAAGTAGCCTGGCCTCTCTGGGTCTCAGCTGCTCCAGCTCTAGCATGAGCTGCAGGCATGGCTGGAACTGAGGAGGCGAATTCTTCCCGCAGAGAAACTGGAGGCAGCCGTGAGAGCTGGGAGGGGCTTCTTGTCACTGTGCGCCTGCACAGGAGGGTGGCCTGGGGCGTGAGAAAATTTCTGGAATCAAGTCGACTGGACCGAAATGTGGAGGGTGAGGAGCCCAGGACTGGTGAATTCTGGAGTCCCGTCCGATGGGGTGGCCACCAACTGGCTTCAGGCTGGTAGAAAGAGGGGCGAGTACCCCGGCTCCTGGCAGGAGGCAGGAGAAACTGGTGTGGCCACCTCTGAGGACTGGAAGACCCATTGAGTCTTCGTGATCCAAACTGGCCAGATCTTGGATGCTTCCAGGCACGGGGAGCTCACCCCTTCGGTAGCTCTGACCCAAATAAGCTGTTGACTCAAATCTGTACCCCTAGAGCCGGGCGCAGCTCAGTCCCTGTGCCCAGGCCCTGGGGGCTCACCTGCGCCCGGAGGTTCGGGCCCTGACCCTGTCTCCTCGAGTCTACCCTCCTCCAGCCTCAACGCCTCTGGTTTCTCTGGTTGCTCCTTCTCGGGTAGGGAGTGTGGGACAGGACCCTGGGGGCCTGGGGAGGACGGAGGTGTTGCTCAGATGCTAAAAATTGCATCCTGGAGAATGTCTCCGGGGGTGCTGGGGCGTCTCAACGTCTTAGCTTGGCCTCCCGTCCTTGCTGCGCACAGAGGGGGCAGCCCCGGTCGTCGTCGCGGTGGGGCCCGCGCGGCAGCAGCGGCTCCGGAGAAGCCAGCGGTGCTGCTGGGTTTCCGCTGTGACTATTCTGATGCCGCGTTTCTATTTCGGGCAAGTGAGGGTGGTTTGCCATATATGGTGGGCGCCTGGGGGCCCTGCTGAATGCGGCTGCAGGGTCCCCAGACCCAGGGCCAAAGTGGTGCCCGCGGCTGGGAGGCGGGGGCCACGCCCTGGGACTGTCCCGCCGCTGGATCCGTGGACCCTCCCTGCAAACGCTCCGGCCACGAATAATGAATGACACAGCGCCCCCCTCCTCCTGCGCGGCCCCGGCTGAGCGTGACCCCAGTGCCAGTTGGGGGATCCCCTTCTGGAACTCCCCGCTGGGATTTATTCTCTCCTGCATGAGGTGAATGGCATGGTGCCTTTGGGTTGTGTCACATCCTGGGGGGCGGGGGGTCGACAACGGCTGATGTTCGCCTTTTAATATGTATAGTTTCCTAGTTTTTGTTGCATAATATTCTAGCATGTGGCTGTTCTGTGACTCTCCTCACTCGGCCTCTATTCCCAGACCTCAGGGCGGCCTTAGAGGCACGGCCCCTGGGCCTCGTGGGGGAACGGAAACTTGAATGGGGACCCCGGCTCTCTGGGCGGCTCAGTTCGCGGCCTCGCAAGATCGGCTTCAGCCTGGTCCACGCGGACGCATCCAGTAGAAGGAAGGCGGCCGAAGGGGCTCACAGGGAGATCGGCCAGGACGGCGGCCATCAAGTGCTCACCAGACTGTCCCCTGAGGTCGAAGCCGGTGCTGCGCAGCCCTACAGAGGGGGAAACCGAGGCTGGGAGGGTGGCAGCGCCTGCCTCTGCCACGGCTGGGCTGGCCCCGGCCTACCCCGCTGTTAGCCTCCACGCGGGGCTGCTCTTCCAGGAGGCCTCCCGTTGCAGATGGTTTGCTTCCCGTGGCCCCAATTTTCCCTTGATGTAGATGATGATCATAATGATACGGATAGCGGTTGACATTTGGGGGCGCTTTCTTTGCGCCAGGCACCAACAGCTCTCTAAAGGTGCCCTCCCCGTTGGCAGAGGAGGTGACTGAGGACGTTGGAATCGTAGTCAGAAGAGTCCATGGTGTCGTCTGGGCTCCGCGGCTTGCTTACCTCCCCGGATGGGCAGCTCACTCGACCTCCCCTCCCCGTGCGCTCGTGCGCGCGCGCAAGTGCGGGACCCCATTCACTCTCCGATGCGTCCGCATCCCGGGGCGGGCGGGGTGCGCGCCCCGCGGCGCCAGGCCGGAGAGCGGCGGGGAGCCCGCGAGCGCCACCAGCCCCCGCCCAGGCGGCGGGAGGCGCCGGGGGCCGCGGGGGCGGGGCGGGGAGGGGCCGGC
>NC_060280.1:94691549-94762913 GCF_021613505.1 Equus quagga
GGGGCCTCCCAGGCCGCGCGCCTCCTGCTCCCCCCAACCCCAGCCCTCCTCCCCCCCCCAAAATGAGGAAACGGAGCAACTTGCTCCAAGTTGTGCAGCCGAGGCCGCCTCGGGGTGCGCAGCCGGCGCGCGGGAGCCCTCCTGGGGGCGGGCGCGGGGTGCGGCCCAGGGGCGCCCCCTGAACAGGTGAGCGCGGCGGCGGGGTTGGGGGGAGAGACCGTGGGGCAGTGGGGGGACCAGGGGACTCTGGGGGGACCCCGGGCGTGCGCGGGAGGGGCCGCTGTGCGCGCGAGGGTGCGCGTCCGGGGCGCGCGGCGGGTACGCGGCTGGGACGGGCGGTGGCTGGAGGCGACCAGGCGCGGCGTGGGGGGCCTTTTTCTGGCTGCGGGGGTGCGCGTCTACGAGTCCCGGGTGTGTGTATCCGCGCGTCCACGTGGAGGGTGTGCGCGTGTGGCCGAGATGCGTGTGCGCGGCCCTGCGTGTCGCTGTGCGTGCGCGGGTGGCCCTGAGTCTGGCGCCCAGGTGTTCAAGCGTGGGTGTGTGTGGGGGGGGTGGGGACAGGTACACACGTTTCGGATGTCCGAGCGTCTGTGTGCGTGTACACACGTGTGGACGGTGTGCACACGTGTCTCTAGGGGATCGAGCTGCTGCTGGCACCCCTGCGTGGCTGGGGGCACCTGTGTCCACGCCCCGTGTGTTTCTGTGTGTGCTTGTGCATACGTGGATCTGTATGCGTGTGAGAACACAGGAGGTTGGGGATTTCCGGGGGGTGCATACAGGAAAAAGAGGCTCAGCCCCCCAGCCACCCCTGCCGTGGGGTCCACGCTGGAGACAGGGTGAAATGCCCCCACCCAGCACCAGCGAGCCACTTTGTGTGTCCCTCCTGGGGCGCAGTGGGGGGATCAGAGAGGCCCAGCTGGCAGCCCGAGGAGCCCAGCTGGGCTGCGTGCCCCCCTCCCCCCCAGGGTCAGCGATTCTCGGGAGTGACCTTGAGTCATCCTCTGCTCCCACTTAGCAAGAAAGAGGAAGAACCAGCCTCGATTAGGTGGCACCGAGCTCCCCACGCACCGTGCGGGCTGCTGGGGCCCGAGCCAGGCGCTTCCGCCCTCCCCAGCCTGTGGCCACTTGCTCTCTGCCCACCTTGTGCCTCAGTTTCCCTTTGGGGATGATGGCGAGGTGAGGTTCTGTGGTTTTCCCTCCTGGTGTTTCATGGCTTCGACTCTGCTAAGGAACGCCCCTGGGTAGAGAGCACCTCCCCACAGGGGATCGGGAAGCCAGGGCCTGGTCCCCACCCCAGGGGATGCCCCCCGGCTGTCACCTCCACCTGGCTGGGCTCAGAGAGGTAGTACTGGTCCCCGGGGCCCAGCCCGGCTGGGGTCTGGGCTCTCCAGCGGGTCTCTGGCCCTCCCCAGGTGAGCCCTCGCTTCCTCGGCACCCAGCACCCCCTCCCGTCTCAGCCAGGATGCCAACGGTGAGCACCCCAGCCTGTGGCCCCAGCCCTTCCCGCTCAGCCCACCCTGGAGGGACCTCAGCTCCCCAGGGGGCTGGACTCTCTCCCAGGTCCCCTTTAACCGGTGTCTGCCCAGTCTTTCTCCGTCCCTTAGTGTTGAATTTCTCTCGCCTTCTCCTCCCGACCTTTGACCTGTGGTCCTGGGCCCCTAGGTTTGCCGTCTAATATTTCTCTGCTGGCTGCTCCCCACGCTCTCCCTCTTTTTCTCTGTCTCCATCCAATTTTCCATCTGTGTCTCATCTCTTCCTCAATTTCCATTCCTTCTTCCTCCTGTCCTCTCTCCTCTCGGCCTCTCTCTCTCCCCATTTGTCCCTCATGCCCCCGGTGCCCTTGTCCCTCTCATCCTCCTCCCAGAGGCGCTGGGCCCCGGGCACCCAATGCATCACCAAGTGTGAGCACACGCGCCCCAAGCCGGGAGAGCTGGCCTTCCGAAAGGGCGACGTGGTCACCATCCTGGAGGCCTGCGAGGTGAGCGGTGGCCGAGGGCCCAGGGGTGCTTGGGGACAGGGCTCTGCTGGGAGCCCCCCCACCGACCCCTGGCTCCCTCCTCGCAGAGCAAGAGCTGGTACCGGGCCAAGCACCACGCCAGCGGGCAGGAGGGGCTGCTGGCGGCGGGCGCGCTGCGCGAGCGCGAGGCCCTCTCTGCGGACCCCAAGCTCAGCCTCATGCCGTGAGTGTGGGACGGCCCGGGGCGGGGGTCGGGGGCCCGGGCAGCCCGGCCCAGCGCGCCCTCCCGCCGGCCGCAGGTGGTTCCACGGCAAGATCTCGGGCCAGGAGGCGGTGCAGCAGCTGCAGCCGCCCGAGGACGGGCTGTTCCTGGTGCGCGAGTCGGCGCGGCACCCCGGCGACTACGTGCTGTGCGTGAGCTTCGGCCGCGACGTCATCCACTACCGCGTGCTGCACCGCGACGGCCACCTGACCATCGACGAGGCCGTCTGCTTCTGCAACCTCATGGACATGGTGGAGGTGCGCGCGCGCGGCCCCGACCCCCGGTGTGGAGACAGAGGGACCCCGGGCGCCGCCCCATCCCGGCAGCCGGGTGCACCCGGGACGCCCAGAGCTGCGTGCTCCCCAGTGTGGAGATGCAGGGGCTGGCCTCCATGGACCACCGACCCTACAGGAGGTCTGAGGCCGCTGGGTCCCACCTCCAGGGACTGGGCGGCTCCTCTGGGGACCCCCAGGAACCTGCAAGTTGACATCAATGCAGAGCCCCCTCCCCGGGATCCTCCTGTTTCCTCCTCGCCTGCATCCTTTCCGTTTCCATGGAAACCAGCCCAACGCATCCTGTGGGAACCAAGCCCTCTCCTCCTGGCCCCCCACCCAGAGGCCCCTGGGGAGGGGGACGGGATGCAGGCCCCCCCCCCACCCCCCCCCCCCCGGGATCGCGCTCACACTGCCTCTGCCCTGCGCATCCGGCAGCATTACAGCAAGGACAAGGGGGCCATCTGCACGAAGCTCGTGAAACCCAAGAGGAAGCAGGGCACCAAGTCGGCGGAGGAGGAGCTGGCCAAGGGTGAGCCACCCCCTCCTCTCCCATGCTGGCACGGCCTGGGGAGGGGGCCCCGGGGCCTGGCATGTGGCCAGGGCCACCTCCCCTGAACAGGTCCCCGCGCCTGGCACGGTGAGGAGACCTGAGCAGCCCTCGGGTCGATGCCGAGCGGGTCCCACACCTGCTGCTTCTCCCGTGTCCCCATCATCCGCCCTGTCCCCTGAGCCTGAAACCTGGCTCAGAGCCTTGACCCGCCCACCCTCCCACATCCCCTCCACCACTAGGTTCTAACACCTGTTAAATCTGCACCCCGCCCCCACAGGCCAGCCTCGGCCTTCCCATCAAACCACCTTCTTCCTGGAGGGGGGGGTCCCACTTCCTCTCAACCTCTGCCCCTGTCCCCACAAAGAAATTCCACCCACGCTGCTCTCATGCTTAAAGGAGGGAGGCCAGCAGCTCCCCGGCCTTCCAGAACTTCTTCTTGTGTCTGAGCCACCTTTCCTGCCTCCTCTGCAGGGCCCTTCCTCCATGCCCCCCTGGGCTGTGGTTCCTCATTTCTTATTGCCTCTGTGCCACTGTGCCTTCTGTTCCCTCCACCTGAAATGCTTGTCCAGTCCCCGAGTAGTGAAATCCTCCATACTGGAGACCCGAAGCGAATGCGCCCTCCCACGGCCACCCTTTTGAACCCGATGACCGTGGCTGTCTTCTTGGATGCAGTGGCCCCTTGGGGATGGTGCCTGGGTGGAGGCTGGTGTCACCGTGCCCGATTGTACCTAAGGGCTCGTGATTTTCCGGGGGTATCTGGGGAGGAAGAGGAGGAGGCCTACCGAACCTGCTGGAGGGGAGAACACAGCTGTGCTTGAGATAAAGGATCAGGGAGGCCACAGCCCAGATGACGACTTAGAGCCCTGGGAGATTCTGGAACCTTCCAGAAGCTTTCCGAGTCTCCACATCTGTTGTCTTTTTTGCTCTGTGCGTGTCCCTGGGTGGCCAGAGATAAAGGACTGTAAAGGGAGGGGCCCACGAGGTATCTGCACGGACACAGCCTCCAGGTGGAGGAGACAGGGCGGCCCTGAGCGGTGGCCTCTGTTGCTCTGGACTCCCATCCCTGGAACCAGGGGTGGGGTGCCCCCGGCCGAGGCGCGGTGGAGACGCCTGGTGTCGCCAGGTGGAGCCCCGAGGCGGGGCCAGGGGAGCCCGTCGCCCCTCTGACCGGGTCCCCGCCCCGCAGCCGGCTGGTTGCTGGACCTGCAGCATCTGACGCTGGGAGCGCAGATCGGCGAGGGCGAGTTCGGAGGTGAGGGGGGCGCGGGGGCGGTGAGGGGGGCGCGGGCTTAGGTTCGGGGGGCTGCCGACCGACTCCGTGCAGGGCGGGGCGCGCGGTGGGCGGCCTGTGCGCATGCTCCGCTCTGCTGATGGACAGCCGCAGACGGCAGGGGAGCGAGTGGGCGTGGCCATGTGCCAATAAAACTTTATTGACACCAACGTGAATTTCATGTCATTTGCTCGTGGCGCGAAACATTATTACTGTTTCGATCGTTTCAACCATTTAAAAATGGGAAAGCCACTCGGAGCTCGCAGGCCTCGCAAAAAAGTGGCGTCGGGACTGGACGTGGCCCGAGGGCCGCAGTTTGCAGACCCCTTAGGCTTAGCTGATTCTCTGCGATCTGGGGTTTGCGGCGCGTAGGGGCGGGTCTCCGGGCGGCCGCGGGGGTGTCCGCGCGGTGGGCGTGTCCGCGTGTCTCTAGGGTCCTGATCCCGGGCCCGCGCCCCCCGCCCCCAGCCGTCCTGCAGGGCGAGTACCTGGGCCAGAAGGTGGCCGTGAAGAACATCAAGTGCGACGTGACGGCTCAGGCCTTCCTGGACGAGACGGCGGTCATGACGTGAGTGCCGGGGTCGGGGCGGGCGTCCCGGGTCGGGGGTCCCGGCCGCGCCCTCACCCGCTGCCGCCCCCAGGAAGATGCAGCACAAGAACCTGGTGCGGCTGCTGGGCGTGATCCTGCACCAGGGGCTGTTCATTGTCATGGAGCACGTGAGCAAGGTGGGCGGCGCCCGGGCTGCGGGCGGGGGGCGCCGGCCGAGCAGCCTCGAGACCCCCCCCCCCCCCCCCACCATGTCTCCCCCCCAGGGCAACCTCGTGAACTTCCTACGGACGCGGGGCCGGGCCCTGGTCAACACCCCGCAGCTCCTGCAGTTTTCCCTGTGAGTGGGGCTCCGGGGCTGGGGGGCTTCCCGAGGTCATGGGGAAACTGAGGCACAGAGCGGGGAGGAGCCAGGCCTTCCGGGTTTGTGACCAGCCACCCCAGCGCACGTGCCTGGCCCCTCTCTAGGCACGTGGCCGAGGGCATGGAATACCTGGAGAGCAAGAAGCTGGTGCACCGGGACCTCGCCGCCCGCAACATCCTCATTTCCGAGGACCTGGTGGCCAAGGTCAGCGACTTCGGCCTGGCCAAGGCCGAGCGGAAGGGGCTGGATTCCAGCCGGCTGCCGGTCAAGTGGACGGCGCCCGAGGCTCTCAAACACGGGGTGAGCCCCCCTCGTCCCAGGGCCCTGGGAGCCCCAGCTGTGCTGTGTGACCCTGGGCATGTCTCTTGGCCTCTCTGAACCTCCAAAGGAAGTTTGCCTCACCAGCGAGCACTTGGCCCGTACTTGTTCCTTTTAGCCCCGTCTGGCCTCTCCCTTGTGTGACCCTGTCTGGGCCTCGGTTTCCCCACTTCTGAAAGAGACTCGGACCCAGGCTGAGGGCAGGAGGAAGCAGGCCTACCTCGTGCTCTGGATCTGAGCAGAGGGTCTGAGCTCTGCTTGGATGGGGGGGCCTCGGGGAGGAGTCTGTTGGGAAGAGACCAGAGAGCAAAGGTCAGCCCAGGGGGCCTTCCTGGAGGGAGCAGGGGCTGGAGCCGAGGCCGGGGTCCCTCCTCAACCTGGTCTCTGCCCCGCAGAAGTTCTCTAGCAAGTCGGACGTCTGGAGTTTCGGGGTCCTGCTCTGGGAGGTCTTCTCCTACGGCCGGGCTCCGTACCCCAAGATGGTGAGCGGGGTCGGGGGGTGCGGGGTCCTGTGCGGTCGGGGCGTGGCCGTGCGCCCGGGCCCACCGCGTGCGCTCTGCCCGCAGTCGCTGAAGGAGGTGTCGGAGGCCGTGGAAAAGGGCTACCGCATGGAGCCCCCCGAGGGCTGCCCGGGCCCCGTGCACGCGCTCATGGGCAGCTGCTGGGAGGCCGAGCCCGCCCGCCGGCCGCCCTTCCGCAAACTGGCCGAGAAGCTGGCCCGGGAGCTGCGCACCGCCAGTGCCTCGGCCCCCGCGGGGGCGCAGGACGCGGACGGGTCCACCTTGCCCCGCGACCAGGAGCCCTGACTGCCCAGCGGCCAGGCCTGGAGGACCGAGGTCGTGGGGGGCACGGGTGGGGCTGCGTGCCGGCCCGAGGAGGGTCGGGACCCGTGAGGTGCCCGCCCGGCTCACGGCGCAGGGGCCGGCTGGCCTGGGGGCTCGGCAGCCCGCGGACCTCAGCCCTGAGGGTTGGCGGCTCCATAAAGACCGGTTCTGAGGACTGGGTGTCTGCGTCTCTCTGCGACCCCGGTGTCCTCACCACCCTGGGGCCCCTGCTACTGAGCCTGGGCGACCTGCCTGCTGGGGCATCTGCCCACTGAGGGCTGCCCCCCGCTGGGACCTCGCAGCCACCGTGGGGACACAGCTCCCCAGGATGGGGCCAGGAGATGCTCTGGGCCGGGGAGCACAGCCACTGTGGACCCACTGGCCATCACCCACGGCACCCACTGCGGGCCACCCGTGGGGGCCGGTTCAGTGGTCAGGACCCGCCCTGACCCTTGGGGTCCCAGGCACAAAGGGCTCTGGGAGAATGCCAGTGGCCGCGGGGGTCCGAGCCCCATGCCCCGAGAGGGTCTGCCCCTGCAGCGTCATTCCCCCCAGGGGACGCTCTGGGACAGCCACCTGCGTCGTCCTACTGTCACAACCCAACAGCCTGGCCCGGGGCCTCTGGGGGGCTCGCTGAGAAACGCCCGCTGTGTGGCCTGTCCCGGACCCTGCCTCTCTCGTCCCCTCACTTGGGTGCTGGGCCTCTGGCTTGCACCACCAGCTTCGGATCCTTTGCACCCCGGCTTTGTGGCCCCAGCATGTAGTCACCAACCATCCCGGACATCGGGTGTTTCCAGGACGGGGGACATTAGTGCTAAAGCTGGAACAGTCCCTGGCAAACTGGCGCTTGGTCCCCCTGCCAGGCCCTGGCAGCCTCCTCTGTGGTCAGGCGTCTCTTCCCGGGGTGGGGGGTGAGGACCCCAGGGGCTCACACAGTGGAGGGCTGAGCGCATGCAGCTGGCGCCCGTTTATGACTCTGACCGTCAGCCACCCCTCTCAGTTCACGCTTCCAGCCTGGCAGCCTCCAGGAGGCCCAGAGGGGGTCTGGGGCCAGGCTGGGCGTGGTCCCCACCCCGGGACCCCCTGAGCTAGGGAGGGGACACAGGCCACAGCACGCCCTCCCCAGGGCTGACCCTCACCCCCCCGCACCCCCCAATCCTGCCAAGCTGAGCCTGAGCTGGAGAAACGCCCCAAGGTCCTGCGGATCTCCTGCTGTGCCCCTGAGGCACTGCCCATTCTCTGGCCTCAGTTTCCCCAACAGCACCCAAAGGGGTTTAGTGTCTGTTCCTGGGGGAGACAGGAAGGGTGGGCGGCCAGAGGGGCTGAGAGTGGCCTGGCCTCACGAGTCCAGCGGGGGGGCCGCCTGCGCCCCGGCGCCACCCCTAATCCGGCCCTTTAAGCTGACACAGCGTCTGCATCTTCAGCCCGTCCCTCCCGCTAAGTCGCCAAAGCCCCCAGGCCTGATGCCCCATCCCTCCCGCGGCCTCTTAAGCCCCCCCACCCCCCCACTGTGGCCAATTAGCTAATTGGGGCCTGAGAACAGAGCAGCACGTTCATGTTTTAAAGTGATGAAGCAATTAGGGGATTTGTCCCCCAGCCACAGGCCTTGCTCCCCCCGGCCGCCGCCGGCTGAGCCCACCTTAGAGGGGGCACCCTAGGGAGCCCTCCCGCCGGCGCTCAGGGGGTCGGGGGCCTCCCCTACCCAAGTCCCCTCCTTCCTGGGCCAGCGGGAGCCACAGCGGCTCCTCCTCCAGGCCCCTCGCCCCTTTTCTACCAGCTGTTCCGTGTGTCTCTCCCCGCGAAGCCAACGTTCCCGAAGGATCTACTCCTGTCCCACAGGGCCGGGCAGCCGCCCTCCCGTCCTGTCACCAAGTCCAGGAGCCCCCACCCCCCACCCCTCTCCTCTCGGCTTTCGGGGCGCCCCCTTCCTGAGCCCCCAGGCTCCTCGGATTGGGGGGTTGGCAGGCCGGCCTGGGGGGCTTCCCCTGGAACCTGTGCCGACTCTCGGGCCCCCGCCCCCGTGACAATCCCATCATCCACCTGCCCTCAGACGGGCCTGCGTATCGCCCGCTCCTCCTCCCCAAACTTTGTCCCCGCGGAACTGCTCTCCTGTCCCCCGTGCCCCCCGCCATCCCCATGGCCCTGACCAGGCCTCTGCATCCTCCCGGCCTCCATCTTGCCCACAATAGATTCTCGTCCCAAATGCCGTCCGCCCGTGTCCCTCCCCTGCCCCACACCCCCCGCGGCTCCCAGTAGATCCCCATCCAGATCCTTAAAAGAGCAGCCCACCCTGCGTGCCCCGTCCCTCCCCGGCCTGAATGTCCTCACTAGGCCTCCGACCACCAGCAGCTGCATTTTCCTGGTGTAGTTGCTGGTTGTCTGTCTCTTCCACTAGGATGTCAGCTCCAAGGTTTGTGTTTTGTTCCCTACTGTGGACAGTACCTGGTCCACAGTCAGGGCTCCATCACATGTTGACTGAGAGAATGGAGTGAACTTCTATTCATCCCTCAAAACCCAGCTAAAATGCCCCCTACGCCCTGCCCTACTCAGTGCCCGGGAAGTCACCTGGAACTGCCTTCACCTCCTGGGACCTCAGCTTCCCCAACCCCGTTGACATCTGTGAGTCTGAGAGGGCCTTCTTCTGGCCCCAGCTGATAAAAACCATAACTGGACACTCAGTAAGCACTGACTGCATACCATTCACTGTGTGGAGTCCGCGTGAGAGCTCCAGGGCTGAGTCCTGGTGTCACAGCTAGGGAAACTGAGGCCCAGAGAAGCGGGCCCTTGTTGGTGTCCTACAGCGAGGGTGGCAGGCCCAGGCTGACGTGTCCCCCACCCCACGGCCCCAGCCCTCCGCCGGGCTGCCCTCCCCGGGAGGCTCAGTTAATCACCGGGCTAATCCTCCCCAGGGCCCCCCCTCGGGCCACCGGGCGGAGCCCCGTGGACGCTGGATCCCGCGGCCCAGGAGGGGCTGCCAGGCCGTGAGCGCTGCGCGGGCGGCGGGGGAGGGAGCTGTGGGGGCAGCGTCCCAGCCTCCGCGTCCTGGGTCCCAGACAGGGAGACAGACAGACAGACAGACGGACAGAGATGTAGGGAGCCAGACGCGGAGGCATCAACAGGGAAGGAGGTGGAGACAGAGAGTCCGAGGTTGACGGGGACGCCGACGGGGACCGCGGGCCCCTCCCCGCCTGCCCGGCCGGCCGTCCCTCCCGCGGTCCCACCCCATCCGTGGCGCTGCCGCCCCGCCAGGCGGGGGCGCGGAGGAGCATGTTCCTGAGCGCGGGCGAGGGGCCGGCGGCGGAGGGCGGGGCCCCGGGGCCGGGCGAGGAGGCCCCCAAGAAGCAGCACCGGCGCAACCGTACCACCTTCACCACCTACCAGCTGCACCAGCTCGAGCGGGCCTTCGAGGCCTCCCACTACCCGGACGTCTACAGCCGCGAGGAGCTGGCGGCCAAGGTGCACCTGCCCGAGGTGCGCGTGCAGGTGAGGGCGTCCCGCCACCCGGGGACCCTCCCAGGCTGTGGCCCGAAGAGAAACCGGGAAGGCCTCCTGGAGGAGGAGATGCAGGGCTGGGGCCTTGATGTTGGAGTAGGAGTTTGCCGCTGGGAAGGAGAAGGGGCGTTTTCCTAGGCATCCAGAACAGCTTGTGCAGAGATGTGGCAGCAGTAAATTGGAGGTGCTTCCGCTGAGCTGGGTGGGCGGCGGTGGAAGGGGAGGCAGAGCATGGGGCTGAGAAAGAGCTCGTGAAGGGCCTCGAATGTCGAGCCGAGTGGCTTGGACCTCATGCCTGGGGCCTGAGAGCCGGGAGCCCGAGGGGGCCCAGGCAGAGAGAATGGGAAGGAGGGACTGGATTCCAAAAAGCCTCGGGGGCTGATGCGGTGGGAGCCAGGTGGCAGGGGTCCCGCCCTGAAGATGGCCATGTCCTTGAGGCGCTGCAGCACGAGGGAGTCAGGCTAGACAGCAGGCAGCACCCTGAGAGGTGGGGAGGGACGCCACAGGTGGGGAAGAGTGGCCTAGCTGCGCCCCGATGGCCCTGAGCTGGGAGCACCCCTCTCGCCGCCTCCAGGTGTGGTTCCAGAACCGCCGGGCCAAGTGGCGCCGCCAGGAGCGTCTGGAGTCCGGCTCCGGGGCCGTGGCAGCCCCGAGGCTCCCCGAGGCCCCAGCCCTGCCGTTCGCCCGCCCTCCGGCCGTGCCGCTGCCCCTGGAGCCCTGGCTGGGCCCCGGGCCCCCTGCCGGGCCGGGCCTGCCACGCCTCCTGGGCCCCGGCCCCGGGCTGCAGGCGACCTTCGCACCCCATGCCTTCGGGCCCGCCTTCTCTGACGGCTTCGCGCTGGAGGAGGCGTCGCTGCGGCTGCTGGCCAAGGAGCACGCGCAGGCGCTAGACAGGGCCTGGCCCCCGGCCTGAGCCGTCCGCCCTGTCACCAGGGCCTGCGACCTCCCGGGGACAGCGGCCACAGCCTGGTCACAGAGCGGCCCGGCCACCAGACCAGACCGCTGCTGCAGAGCAAGGCTTGGGGCCTCCGTGTCCCACCCTCCCTGTCCGTCAGTGGCCTCCCGCGCCGGGTCCCCCACCCCCGGCTGGCCTCGGGGCACCCTCTGCCCGTTCTGGGGCCTCAGGAGCCACGGGACGCTGATTCTCTACGTGCCCCCTGCTCATCTCCCACCCAGGTTCCTGAGGTCGCACGGCCGGGAGTGGACGGAGCCGTTTCCAAACTCGTTGCCGACCCGGTCCCGCCAGGCACGGCGCTGGGTCCCTGTGGGCGTGCGAAGCGGTGGGACCCCTGCTGGGCGCTCACGGGGGACACGCAGGCAGAGGCAGGTGACGCTGGGGGAATACCGCCCGTCCCTGCTCCCTCCAGGTACCCAGGTGTGGCTTCTGTCCCCCCACCCCACCACAGACCCCGTCACGTCCCCCAGCCCAGCGAGGCCAACCCAGCCGTGTCTCCCGGGGCTCATGAGGGCAAGACGGCCGCCCTACCCGGGGCCGGGCTGGACTCAGGACACGAGGCTGCTGGGGGCAAGGAATGGGGTGTGACCGGTGCCAGCACAACGGGGCGTCTCCTCAGGGGACAGGCAGCCCCGGTCAGAGCAGGAGGGGGAGGGGGACACAGGGGCAGAAGCTGCAAGCGGCCGGCACCCCGCCCCCTCCGGGCTGCGTCCAGGAAGCGACCACAGGCTCACTTCCGGCCCTCAGGCCACATCCACACCCGCGGGGCCCACAGCCGGCTTGCTCACCTCCAGCCTCAGATGGCAGCACACGGGCCCTGGGCCCATGTCGTGGTGACGCTGCGGCGGCCGGGCCAACCCATCCAGCCATCCACCATCCATCCAACATGCGACAGGGACGGGATGGTGAACAGAACAAAGACCCCTGCCCTGACCGAGCTGCCACTCCAGTGGGAGAGACAAAAAGCACGATTAAAAAAATAAATAAGTAAAACCCAAACCGCGAGCTGGTGACAAGTCCTAGAGGGAAAATAAAACCAGGACGACAACTGGTCGTGCAGGGCTGCAATTTAATAGGCGGTCAGGGGACACCTCGTGGACAAAGTGACCCCAGAGCAGAGACCTGGAGAGGAAGGAGGGAGCCATGGGGACACCTGGGGGAGGAGCGACCCAGGCAGAGGGCACAGCCTGTGTAAAGGCCCTGGGGCAGGCCCGGGCCTGGCGTCTGGGAGGAACAGCGAGGAGGTCCCCGTGGCTGGAGCAGAGGGAGGAGAGAGGGCAGGGAGGGGACGGGGCAGGTCGGGCCTGGCCCCGTGGTTGTTACATCTCTGGCCCCTCCCGAGAGCCACGGGGAGCCGTGGGAGGGTTGGGACTGTCTGCCGGCCCAGGGCAGGTCACCAGGCAGAGCAGGTGGGCAGTAATCCGCTCGGCAGAGTCCTAAGCGGATGAGGCTCCAGTTTTCTTGGGACCCGGCGGCATTAGCCGCAAGGCCCCCACCCCACTGGTCCAGCCAGAAGACAGACGGTCCTGGAGGGCGGGGCCTACCCGACAGAGGGCGGGGCCACAGCTGTGGGGCGGGGCCTACCCAGAGAGGGTGGGGCATGGGGCAGGGCCTACCCGGGAGAGGGCGGGGCCATGGCCAGGGGGGCGGGGCCTACACAGGACAGGGCAGGGCCATGGCCATGGGGGCGGAGCCTACCCAGGGGAGGGCGGGGCCATGGCCATGGGGGCGGAGCCTACCCAGGAGAGGGCGGGGGCCATGGGGGCGGAGCCATGGCCTTGGGGGCGGAACCTACCCAGGAGAGGGAGGGACCATGGCCATGGGGGCGGAGCCTACCCAGGAGAGGGCGGGGCCATGGGGGCGGAGCTTACCCAGGAGAGGGCGGGGCCATGGCCATGGGGGCGGAGCCTATCCGGGAGAGGGTGGGGCCACAGCTGTGGGGCAGGGCCTACCTAGGAGAGGGCGGGGCCATGGCCATGGGGGCGGAGCCTACCCGGGAGAGGACGGGGCCTGCAGACCCCACGTGACGGGCCGGCCTCCTCCAACCCTCCAGTCCGCGGGCTCAGGCCTCAGCCCTGAGACCCCCGCACACCCGCCCTCCCAGCCAGGCCGGGCAGGAGGTGGGGCTGCGGGAGCCGCACTTTTCCCCTGCGCTGTGGCCAGATTCTCGGTGCCCAATGCAGACGGCAGGATGTATTTCAAGGGGGGTGGGTGGTGGCGGGCGCACAACACGACAGCTGAGACCCGAGCACCAGTGCGACCACTACAGATGGACGGGAGGATGATCCACAGCCCAGCCGCCTGGGCTCAAGTGACTGGCCCCTGGAGAAAGCCCCGTGACCTTCACAGGAAGGAAAGTCGTTGCTGAAATGGGTTAGGATGGAGTCAACTCTGCCGGGGAGAACTACCCACTGGAGGCTGAAAGGACTCAGAGAGAGAGAGAGACACATATCCGGATACTGAAGCACCTGGATCCAGCCCTGCCTGAAGCCAAAGCCACTCCCGGACATCTCAGTTCCTGAAGCTCACAACTCTTCCGCTTCGGGTGGCCTGGGTGGGGTTGATCCCCTGGCAACCCAGAGGCTTGGCTAGAAAAATCCGGCCCTCGAGGACTGAGGTGGGGCCCGTTGCACAGGGCGAAGAATTCAAGAATCCGGACAAGAAATCCAGTTCTGCCTGGAGGTGAGGATGGCCCACAGAGGCTCAGCAGGGGGTGGCAGCTGGGGCCCCTCCCCGCTGGCATCTCTCCCCCTCCGGGCGCTGTCAGACCACCCCCCCCCAAGGCCGGCCCCGGGGTCTTTATCCCCCCCCAGCCCGGCCCTGATCCAGCCTCGCTGAGGGGCGCACACGGGAGCCGGGGGAGGCTCCGTTCATGGAAAAGGCTGTTTCTCCCGGAAAGACAGTCTCCCTCGGGGGCGGGATGGTGGGAGCCGCGCCCTCGGGGGTCCCTCGGGGTCCTCGCGGCCTGGGCTCAGGCGACCCGCCCTCTAGAACTTCTGGTTCTTGCTGAGCCGGTTGTGGCGCCAGATGTTGTGCTTGCGCAGCAGCCGCCAGTACTCGCGGGTCTCGGGGTCCAGCTCCTCCAGCGTCTTGGGGGGGCCCAAGTTCATCTGGAACAGCCTGGCGGGGCGCGGGCGGGGCTCAGGGCGGCCCCGCCCCCCCGCCCCTTCCCGACGGCACTAGGATCCCAGGGGGACACACAAGCCCTCTCCTGCCCCCTGGCCACTGGCTGTGCTGTGACGCCTCCCCGGCCACTCGCTCGACCTCTCCGAACCGTCCCCGGCTCTAAGGATCAGCCCACGTCGGTGGCCCGCATGCCTGGCTCTCGCGGCCAAAAGCAAAATCCCTCCTGTAGCCCCCTGGGCCCTAGGGGGCTGGGCTCCGTCCCCTCCCTGCCCCGTCTCCCCCGCTCTCCACCTCGGCTCCCAGCCATTCCACTGACTAGCCAGGGGCAGTGCGGCCCCAGGCCCTTTGCACGGGCTGTTCCCTCCGCCTGCCTCTGAAGCTCCCCCCACCCACTCAGGTGCTGACTCTGGCCTCACCTCCCCGGGGGGGGGGGGGGGGAGCTGACCCGTGAAACCTCAGATTGGATCAGCCAGGCCCCCCTCACCCGTCACCAGGGACTCTGGCCTGTTCTGTGCCCTTTTGTGTCCCCAGCACCTAGGACAGGGCCTGGCAAACAGTAAGCGCTTAATAAATGCTTGTTTAAAACAAAGGGCGCTGCTGGATGCAGTTCGCAGGCATCCTGATCTCACTAACTCCTCACGACCCTCTGACGGAGGCGTAACCCCAGTCATATGAGGCCCCCCGGCTACCCCCCGACCCCCCAGGGCGTCCCGATGACCCGGGAAGACGCCGCCTGGCCACTCACCACTCGGGGTACTCGGCGTCCGGCCTGAGCGCCACATCGGGCCCGTCCTTGTAGATGTTGACGCCCATGGCGTGCGTGCTGAGCCGCACCGGGTCCGTGCACACCTCCGGGTCCTTCAGGGCCTCGCTGACCGCGCCTTTGCCGCCTCGACCCCCCTTAACGACTGCGGCCGGGCGGGCAGGCGGGGAGAGTCGGCTCAGCCCAGCCCCGCCCTCCTCCCCCGCCTGCCCCCTCCCTCCCTCCCCGGGGGCCTGGCTGGACCCTGGCTGCGGCCCTCAGAACGACTTCAAGAGTGACCTAGCTGCTGCTCTGCAGCTCCATCTCGAGCCCTTCTGTCTATGGCGCGGAGAAAACGCTGCCACGTGTCTTTAAGGCCGAACATTTGTCAATTCCCGCCTCGCCACAAGGAGATCAGGCAAGGCTGTATCCAGCTAAACTTTAAATCACTTTGTTCGCTTTTGCTTAAGTGGTTAATCCTTAGATGGACCCCACTGCCTTCTCGAATTTCCCGTGGTGACTTGCCCAAGGTCACACTGTGATTAGGGGGCAGAAACAGGCTGACAATTCAAGTTCATGACCTTCTCTGACCCCGCCTCCAAAAAAAATAAACAACTCTGCGCCTGCGCAGTGAAGCGCATGTGCTCCACGTAACCCACACCCTCCTCACTCGGCTTCACGACTGGCGCCTGCGCATTGAGTCCAATCGCGCCCGCGGGTCCCTCAAACTGCGCATGCGCCTAAAGCCTAGCGTCGGCCTCTTCACGCTTGCGCACTGACGCTAGGACCCACCTCCCCAACCAGCGCCTGCGCAGTAGCAACTCCCCAATGTCCCCGCCGTGTCTATCTCGGTCCCTCTTAACGCAGCTCACCCGCTTTCTTGGCATAATCCCGTACAAGGAGTCTTCCGGGATCGGCGGGGTCCGGGAGCTGCCGCGCCGGCCAGCCGGCCCAGGTCCGGGCAGCTCCGAAGAGGCGTCTGGCCGCCATGACGTATGCTGGCTGCCCGCACGTGCTCGCTTCCGGGAGACGTCAGCGACCAAAGGGTGCTTGGGAGTTGTAGGCCCTTAGAGGCTTCTGGGAAATGTAGTATTCCAGCCTCAGGTGTCCATTCCTCGTGACTTCTCTAAACTTTTATAGATATCCCGTTACTGTATGAGGCGACTTTCAAAGGGTGTTTCATTGACTTCTTGTCCTTCTTCAGTTACTGGTCATTTACCCCAAAGATCGCACCTTGTACATTCCTGATTCTATTTGAGGAAAATTACCGGAAACCTAAAAGTAATAAACAGCTCACACGTGTTGGATTCATTATATTCCGGCCCTCCTGCTAAATCCTTAGCCAGCTTCCTCTCTAATCCTCACAATTAGGAGGCGGGTACTATTATTATCCCCCGTTTGCAATCGGAGCCGACGCTCAGGGAGATAAAGTCAAGCCGGGAGGCGTTATTCAGCCTCCTTAATACAAGCCAAACCGGAAGTCCATCTACAATAGGGTCCCCGCGCTGCTTCCGGTTTCCCCGGAGTCCAAAGAGACCGCCTCTCCCTCCTTCAGTATTTCCCAATCCCATTCCTACCCAGCCGCCATCCCTTGGGAGAATGCCGCCGCCGTCGGAGGCGGGCAGTGATTATGAATCCCATTCTGCAGTTGAGGAAACACGCCCAGAGGCCAGCCCGTGCGCCCACGGTGCATGGATGCAGGCCGGGGATTCGAACCGGCGTGCGTACACCTAGCGCCCTCGCGCGGCCAGTCTGGCTGGGAGAACTACATTTCCCAGCAGACCCCGCGAGCGTGCGCATGCCCAGTGGGCCAGGGAAGCGGCGAGCGGCGGCGGCTGGAATGAACAGGGCGGACCCTGGACGCTGGGTCCTGGGGTCTGCGCGCGCTGGGACCACCTCGGTTTGAGAAGTGAGTGTCCCCGCGGGACAGAGCGGGGTCTGGGGCGGTGCCTGGGGCCAGAGGTCTGAAGTCTTGAGCGTGGGGTCTGCGTGAGCGCTGGGGTCTGAACTTTGAGCTTTAGGCTCGGGGTCCGTCCTCAGCCTGGGTTCTGGGGTCGGGGTCGGGGTCGGGGTCTGGAGTTGACCCGGGCCGCGGCTTCGGAGGTGGCAGGTGAGGGTCTGCTTTCTGGCGTCTCGGATCTCTACGATTAAGTCTGGGGCCCTGAGTCTAAAGTCTGGGGTCTTGAGTCCGGGGTCTCTGGGGTCTGTGGGGTCGGGGTGTGTCTCCAGCCTGGGCCCCACGTCGCGGGGGAGGAGGATTTGGAAGAACCGGGGCTGGGGTGACAGGGACCGGGGAGTCGTCTGGGTTTGGAGCCCCGGGAAGCCACTGCCTTACCCCTGCTCATTCTGTGCCTCAGTTTCCTCGACTGTAAAACGGGGATCGGGGCAGGCCGTTCCCTGCAGGGTATGGCGAGGATTAAATCCCGTGTTCTGTGTGCGCAGCGCCCGGCGACAGCACCAAATTAGCCCCCGGGAAACCGACCCTTCGAATCTCTCAGATGCCGGCCTCGGCCTGGGGTCCAGGATGGAATTCCTGACGCCGCCCCGCCCCCCGCCTGGGTCTCCGGCCATGGACTTGGAGGAGCCCGGGGGCTCGCTCTCACCCTCTCAGGACGCCCCCCGTGACCTCCAGTGGGCCCCGGCGCCCGGAGGCCCCGGCAGCCTGAGTCACATGGAACTGGACGGGCCGAGTGTCGAGGACCTCGTGCAGCAGTTTGAGACCCTGCCGGGTGACCTGGGGGGCCTGTCCCCGGATGGCCCCCCGTGCCCCCTGCACATCGCCACCGGCCATGGCCTGGCCCCCCAGGACGTCGCCGATGCCCACGGGCTTCTGTCGGCCGAGGCCGGCCGGGACGACCTGCTGAGCCTTCTGCGCCTCGAGGAGGCTGTTCCTTCCCCGTCGTATCCCGAGGAGCCCCCGGACCCTGCTCCCCACCTTCTGCAGCCCCCCGAGGACCCGGAGGAGGAGAGCGGCCCCCCGGAGTGGGCAGAGGGAGCTTCTGCCGAGCAGGGGGGCAGCAGGAGCTCCAGCAGCTCCCCGGAGTCCTGGCTGGAGACTGTGCCCTTGGTGGCTCCTGCAGGGCCACCCACCGGCGCCCAGGTACAGCCTGCCCGGCCCCGGGCGCCTCTGCTGCTGGCCGAGCCCGGGACTCAGGCCGCCCTCTTCGTCTCCTTGCAGAGCCCGGCGACCCCGGCGTCCCCCGCGTCCTGCCCTGCCCTCCAGGAGGGTGAGTACCCTGCCCGCCCGGGCCCAGGGGGTGGGGGGGGGTCAGAGCAGCCAACTCGGGCTCCCGGATCTGCCCCAGAGCTTTGCCCGTCAGGAGTTGCTTCCAGATGAGGCTCAGAGGTTGCTTTCGAGTGGATTCCACGTGGCCTGGGAGAGCAGAGACAGTCGGGAGAATGTTCTGGAAGGAGCCGAGGGGGGCAGGGCAGGCCTGGGGGTTGGTGGCACATCAGATCTGGAACCGAGGGTGGCCTGTGCGTTTTCAAAGGGCTAGAAAAGAATCCAAAAGGAGAAGAGTTCTTGGCACGTAAAGATGCGGACGCGGTTGGGATGTCGGTGTCCGCAGATAGAGTGGAGCACGGTCACGTCCACGCGTTGGTGTGTCGTCGTCTCTGGCGGCCTTTGTGTCAGAACAGTCAGGTTGCAACGGAGACCATCTGGCCCACAAGGACAGAAATACTTACTCTTTGGCTCTTTGCCGAAACAGTTTGCCAATCTCTGCCTTAAAGGATTGAAAGAACCAGTTCTGGCCATTTGGAATGTTCTAGAATGTCCCCCAAAACTACTAGAGGCCATAGGTCAAAGAGCAAGTTCTGTGGTTGTGGGGAGGGGAGCTGGTCTGGGCCTGTAGGTCCACGAAGGTTCTGGACTCGTGGGTGGAGCTGTGGCTGACCTCGGGAGTTCTAGAACTGGGCACTCTGCTTGTGGTTCTAGATTAAAGGAACCCGGGCTGGAGAATGATCTGGAATGCTGGCCAGCGCCGCCTGGTTCTGCTCAGAGGCAGGCGATCTAGAACCACAGCGGATGGAGGTCGTCTGCGGTTCTGGACCAGCAAGGGGTGTTCTAGAACTTGGGGCAGGGCCCTCTGATTGTAGAGGGATCAGAAGGTTCTAGAACTGTGCCATACAGTGGGAATGTAACGTGAGCCATATGCGATTTTAAACTTCCTGGTTATCCCCATTCAAAATAAAACAGGGAAGATTACCTTTAATAGTGTATTTTAGTTCACTCGATGTCTTGAAAACATTATTTCAACATCTAGTTAGCATCTTATAATTATTTCACGTTTTTTTACACTAAGTCTTCAAAATTGAATTGCGCTTTGCATCTACGGTACATGTCAGTCTGGACCAGTCACATGTCAAGTGCACGGTGTCGCCTGGTGCCTGGCAGCTGCCACATTAGCCCAATTCCAGAACCCCAGGGCCAAGTTGCCTGCCGTTCCAGAACGCTCAGCTCGTGGGGGACACCGGGCAGAGCTGGCTGTACTTAAATTCACTTAGAGCCTCCACGACGGGGGGCCTGTCCCCGTGGTTCTAAACCAAGCAGCAGTAGGTACGGCTTAGAACTTTCTAGAACCGTTGCAGTGCCATCTGGTTCTAGGTGGCTCAGGGAATTCGGGAGCCAGGGGGCAAAGCTGTGTGTGATTCTGGGCTGGGTTGGGGGGAATTCGAGACCATTGAGCCGAGCTGTGTGTTTCTGGACTGTTCAGATAATTCTAGAACCCCCGGGGGCAGCTGGGGTCACGAGCTATTTGAGGATATTCTAGAACCTTGGGACAAGCTACGTGATGCTGTCATGATTCAGAAGTTCTAGAATCGTGGAAGGGAGAAGCCTGTGGTTCTGGAGTCATCTAGGCATCTAGAACCCCCGGCGGGTTTGGTTTGACACCTGTCGGAGAGTTCTAGAATCGTGGCTCGGAGCCATCTGTGGTCTGGACAGCATGAGAGTGATAGAGACTGAACAGTTACTTCTTTCTGCTCTGATCGGGCGTTTTCGTGACCACGGAGCCGAGTTGCCTGTGGTCCTGGGCTGATTAGAGAGAATTCTAGAAAAAACGGGTCAAGTAGACTAGTTCTAGATTGATTAGGAGAATTCCAGAACCATCTGGTGGCGTTGACCATAGTCCTGTAACGCCGCACGTTTTAGGAACAAGAGTGGGGCCGTCTGCTTCTAGGCTGATCACGGGATTCTAGAAGCCCGGGACGGGGGGGCCATGAGCGCTGGAGCTGTTTCTGGATCTGGCCGTCATTCTGGACTCACAGCTGCTCTTGAAACTGGGTCCTCTGCCTGGGGTGCCTGGAGCCGCGGGCAGAGCTGGCTCCAGACTGATGGAAGGTTCTGGAGCTGTGAGGGCCGAGCTGAGGGCGTGGTGGGGACCAGGAATGGCCCCATGCGCTTCAGGACGGTCAGCCCCACGGGCTGGAGCTCGGTGCCTCGGGGCAGAGCCGGCGGGGGTGGCCGAGCCTGGGGGGCCCTCGGGGCTGACCGTCGTCCCCGTTGCCACAGCGCCTGGACCCTGTGACTACGAGGACCTCCTGGACGGTGTCATCTTCGCGGCCAAGTACCTGGGCTCCACGCAGCTGCTGTCCCCGCGGAACCCGCCGCCCAGCGCGCGCATGGCGCAGGCCCAGGAGGCCGTGGACCGCGTCAAGGTGAGGCCACGCCGGGCCACGGGGCTCCCCAGGGTCGCCGGGCAGGGGGGTGGCCGCCTGGGGGGGCAGCAGCTAGGTCCTCGGGGGCCTCCACGTCCCCCGTGCCCGCAGGCCCCCGACGGGGAGACGCAGCCCATGACGGACGTGGACCTCTTCGTCTCCACCAAGCGGGTCAAGGTCCTGACGGCCGACTCCCAGGTAGGGGCCGGGCCAGCGTCGGGTCAGGGGTGGGGGGGGCTCCGCCGGGGACCTCGCAGCCCGCCCAGGCCCCGTGTCGCCCGTGCAGGAGGCCATGATGGACCACGCACTGCAGACCATCTCCTACATTGCCGACATCGGCAGCGTCCTGGTGCTCATGGCGCGGCGGCGGGCACGGCGGCCCCCACCCCCGGCGGGCGGCCCGCGGCTCTGCAAGATGCTGTGCCACGTCTTCCGTGCCGACGACGTGAGCGCCGGGCCCGGCCACCCTCCCGCCCGCCCCCCTGGTCCCCCCCCCATAGAGTCCTGAGACGGCGGCTGGCATCCCAGACGCCCCGAGAGCACCGTTTCTGGGGAATCCCGTCCCCGGGGGGCGCAAGGGCTCAGCGCCAAGGACACCGGGAGGCTGGGGGGGACCTGGAGGAGGCGGGCGGGCCCCCCGAGACGTCCCCCGTGCCCGCAGGCCCAGCTCATTGCCCAGGCCATCGGCCAGGCCTTCGCGGTGGCCTACAGCCAGTTCCTGCGTGACAGCGGCCTGGACCCCGGCCAGGTGGCCGCGCGGCAGGGCCAGGGGGCCGCGGGCCCGGGCCACCTGCACAACGGGGACCTGGATCACTTCTCCAACAGTGACAACTGCAGGGAGGTGAGCAGGCGGCGGCGGCCCCCTGCCTGCCGTGTGTCCCCCGCCCCCGGGGCGCACCGACACCGTGCCCACGTGCCCCGCAGGTGTGCATCGAGAAGCGGCGCGGCGAGGCCCTGGGCGTGGCGCTGGTGGAGTCGGGCTGGGGGTCGCTGCTGCCCACGGCCGTCATCGCCAACCTGCTGCACGGTGGCCCGGCCGAGCGCTCGGGCGCCCTGAGCATCGGGGACCGCCTGACCGCCATCAACGGGGCCAGCCTGGTGGGGCTGCCCCTGGCCGCCTGCCAGGCCGCCGTCCGCGTGAGTCCCCCGGGCCCCGCCTCCCCACGTCCCCTTGGGGGTCCCCTCTCACCAACATGGAATGTGAAGTTCTGCCCGCACGTGGGCACTCAGGGGAAACTGAGGCCTGGGGAGGGGAGAGGTCACACAGCCCCGCCCCTCGAGGGGCCTCCCAGAATCTAGGGCCTGGACGGCAGGTTCCATCTGATGGGTGGGTAAACTGAGGCCCAGCAGGGGCTGCAGCTCGCCAGGAGGTCGGTCCGGCAGCCCCCATGGGCCCAGCTAGGCCAGCGGCCCCCGTGCCCCCGGCAGGAGGTGAAGTCGCAGACGCTGGTGACCCTGAGCATCGTGCATTGCCCGCCGGTCACCACGGCTATCATCCGCCGGCCGCACGCCCGCGAGCAGCTGGGCTTCTGCGTGGAGGATGGCATCGTGAGCCCCGGCCCGGGGTGGCAGGGGACAGGTGGGTGGGCGGGCGGCCCGTCGCGCGGCCCCCGCAGCCACCACGTCCTGTCCCCACAGATCTGCAGCCTTCTGCGCGGGGGCATCGCCGAGCGCGGGGGCGTCCGCGTGGGCCACCGCATCATCGAGATCAACGGGCAGAGCGTGGTGGCCACGCCGCACGCGCGCATCATCGAGCTGCTCACCGAGGCGCACGTGGAGGTGCGGGGCGCGGGGGACAAGGGGGACCGCCCGCCCCCAGCCCCCGCCCAGCCGCCCGCCCTCTCCCCCAGGTCCACATCAAGACCATGCCGGTCGCCACCTACCGCCTGCTCACCGGCCAGGAGCAGCCCGTGTACCTGTGACAGCCGCCGTCGCTGCCACCGCCGTGCCTTAGCCCCCTGCCCGGAACCTTCCACGGCGGCCGGGCCCCCGGGCCCCCCAGCCCTCCGTTATATCGGATGTAAAAAATTAAATGTTTATCGAACGGGTAAGAGCTCAGATCGCAGTCTGTGGGGTTGAGACCAGGCCACGCCTCTGCCCCGGGTCCTTCCCGGAAGCCACTAGAAGCCGCAGCTGCGAAAATACTCCATTTATTAAACACCACGGGGAAGGAGGCAAGGGTCCCAGTTCTGGATGGGAAACTGAGGCCCAGCTCCAGGGAGGGGTCACAGGTCGGTGGCCGGGCCCCAGGCGTAGCCTTCTTCATCGGAGGACTCCACGTCTCGCGCTCGTGTGAACTTCTTCCGCAAAGCTTCCTGCTCATACATCCTGGGGAGCAGGAAATGGAAGAGGGGCTGCAGGTGGGGAGGGCGGGAGCGTCCCTACCATTAACTGAGGCTGCTCTGTGGGAGGCACCTCGGGTGTAGACAGCACAAACAAGACTGGGCACTTGGGGGTGGGGCCTTGTTAACGAACTCCTACACATCTTTCAAAGCCCCAGCTGCAGTGCCCTGGCCTTCAGGAAGGCTTCACGATCCTCTCAGGAAGATGGTCCCTACTCCCCATGGCCCCAGCTCCATGGGCCCAGACCGGCTCTGTCCTGCCCACTTGGCCAGGAGCACCATGAAGGCGTGGCTTCATTCTAGGGTTTGCTAACCCCGGAAGCCTGAGTCCTGGGAAATGGTTGAGGCCCCAGTGTGGGGCCCAGGGGCCCTTACCGCATGCTGTCCTGTCGCCTCGGAGCCTGCACGTGGCGGCTGTCCACCTTGGAGCCAGAGAAAAGCAGTTAATCCTTCCCGCAAAAGGATGACAAATCGGGATGAACGTTCCCCCCGTCCCCCTTGTCCCCATGCAAGTCCGAAACCCATCCCTGATTTGAAGTGAGGAAGTGGGGGGACAAGGGAAGGCCTTGGCTGAGCTCCTGGCCCGTCAGCAAAGGGGGAATTGGGTTCCCCTTCTGGAAAGTTCCTCAGATGGCTGTCGTTAGGAGTCCGTAAATGAGTTCATGTGTGTAAAGTGCTTAGAAGACTGCCAGGCTGCCACGGACAGTTGAGCAGGTCGGGCACTGCACAACCCCAGGAGCACCACTGTGACGGCAGACCTCATGGATCGGCACGTTTCCCCGCGGACCCAGAGGGTCCTGAGGGAGGGGGCCTTCCCCGAATGCACAGCCGGGTTGGGGGGGCTGAGGTGGCCCCACGGGAATGAGAGCTGAGGAAATACTTGTTACACACGAGCCATCCCGGGCGGGGACCTGAGTTCGAACAACCACCCAGTGGCGTCCAGATTTGATCACCTGGCCCGTGTCCCGGACACGGAAACTCAGGCCCGGAGGGCACAGCATTTCCCCGAAGTTGCTCAGTGACTCAGATCTGATCAGAGAGGCTTCGGTTCCCAGGCATCTGGTGGAAGGCGGGTCCCCGGGTGTCCCCGCCCCGCGTGCCCTGCTCACCTGGGCCGCCCGGTGACCCCGCGGGCTCGGGGGCTCGTCCGCCAGCACGGGCTCCGAGGACCGAGCCAGGGCCGGCACGGGGGGCTCCTCGTCCCCGTCCGTGTGCCGCCCGCCCTCGCCGTCCGTGTAGTCGCCGTCTGTGTAGACGCCGCCCTCACCGTCCGTCTCGTAGTCGCTGTTGACCCGGCTGTCGCAGCTCAGGTCCGCCGAGCTGTCGCCCAGGCCGCGCAGCGGGAGGTCCAGGTTGTCGTCGGAGGAGCCGTCCAGCTGCGGTGCCGGGGGGGGGTCTGGCTGAGTGGACCCCCGGCCCGACCGGGTCAACACCCTCATCCTCAACCCCAGGGTCCCCGGACGCCCAGGCCTCAGCTTGAGGCTTAACCCTTGACCCCCAGGAGTCTGACCTTGACCTTGCCCAACTCCAGGCTGAGGCCGGCCCCGAACCGACCTCGCCCCGGGCACCAGGTCGTGACCCCGCCCCGGCCGTGTCACCTGGTCCTCGGCCGTCCAGATGGGCCGCGTCTGCTGCTCGCGGATGATGCCCTTGAGCTCCTGGAACCAGGCGTCGCTCGTGCCGCGCAGGGGGACGGTGGCTGCGGGGCAGGGCCGTGAGCGCCGAGACCCAGGCCCCGCCCCCCAGCGCGGACCCCGGACCCCGGACCCCCAGGCCCCGCCCCACCTGTGAACAGGTGGTCGCTGTGCTTGCGCAGCTTCTGCGCCTGCGCGTAGAGGCGGCGCGTGCTGCGGCGGGAGGCGGGGGCCAGCCAACGGCGCAGAGCCTTGAGGGCCGCGCGGCTCTCGGGGACGCAGAAGACGACGATCGGGTAGTATTGCACGTAGTTGAGGCGCTCGATGGCCGAGGGGGTCACGTCCAGGAGCGCGTGCTTGTCCTGCACAGGCCGGAACAGACAGCGGGACGAAGCCGAGAGAGAGGGAGAGGACGAGTCTGCGGTCAGAGTGGACCCCAGCCTCTCACACACCCCCAGCGTCCTGGGCCCCGGAGCCCCAGTCTGAGTCTCTCTGCCTCTTCCCGGGGTTTGCGGCTGCGGGGCTCCGGGCGGGCTCTGTCTCTCTCGAGCCCCCCGCCCCCATCACCAGGCCTCCCTCCAAGAGGGGGCTCTGTGGGAGACCACCTGGGCCTCGGTTTCCCCAGCCGGGAAACGGGACCCGCCGCGCAGCCGTCTTACCTTCTCGGCGATGACCCGCACGGTGTCCAGCTTGATGACCTTCGAGGGGCTGTCCGTCCTCGACACGCTCTCTGCGGGGGGAGGGGCGGCGCAGCCCTCAGATCGCGTCCGCCCGCCGCTCCCCCCACAGAACCGCCGGGGCTCCCCTCGGCCGGATGGACGGAGCACCACGCCCCCCCCCCCCACTCGCCCGCACTCCTCCTGTCGCTGGCCCATCTGGCAGATGGGGAAACTGAGTCTCGGGGACATAGGGTCACCTGCTCAGGGTTGGGGCCTGAGCACAGTCTGCTCCAGCCACCCGCTGTCCTGGGCTCAGCCAGACTCGGGGCCTGTGCTCGGGCTGTGACCCCAGGGAAGCGGCTCTCCCGGCCTGCTCTGTCCTCCAGGACCCGGGATGCCACCACGTCTCCTCCAGGAAGCCCTCCTGACGGCCCTGGCCCGGGGGCCCACAACCCAGGGGGACACAGCCTGGCCTTTTTTTTACATTGTGGTAAAATACACATTACATAAAATTTACCATTTTAACCATTTTAAGCGCACAGCTCAGCGGCATGAAGCACATTCACACGGTTGTGCCACCATCCCCACCATTCGTCTCCAGAACTTTCCATCTCCCCAAACTGCAGCTCGGTCCCCATCAAACACTGACTCCCACCCCTCCCCCAGCCCCTGGCCCCCCATCCACTTTCTGTCTCTGTGGCTGTGGCTCCTCTGGGGACCTCCTGTGAGTGGACCACACAGTGTGTGTCCTTCTGTGTCTGGCTCACGTCCCTGAGCATCACGTCCTCCAGGTCCCTCCACGCGGGAGCAGGTGTCAGGCTCTCCTTCTTTTTCACGGCTGCGGAATATTCCAGGGTGTGGAGGGCCCACACTGTGTGCGTCCGTCCCCCATCCATGGACACCCGGGTTGCCTCTGCTTCAGGCCGCTGTGACTCACACTGCCGCGGACACGGGTGCACACACGTCTCTTGGGGCCCCCGCTTTTGAGGGGGGTGGAGGCGTAGGAGCGGGGTTGCTGGACCACGTGGTGAACTCAACGTCTCCCTTGTCGAGGACCCTCAGCCCGTCTTCCACTCCCGCCAGCCACACACGAGGGGCCGACTTCTCCCAGTCCTCACAGACGCTGTTTCGTGTCCCAGGGCCACCCTGTCCTGCCGGGTGGGACGTGGCATCTGACTGCGGTTGACATTGACCTGCCCCTGCCTCCACTTCTGGAGAAGCCTCTGGAAGGCGGGCGAGGCCCGAGACCCTCAGCTTTAGGACGCTGTGCCGCCGCCCCTCTCACTGTCTGTCCTTGTCCCCCTCTCTCATCTTCTCCCCCCAGTGGGCGTGGCCGTGTGCCGATAAAACTTTATTGACAGGCGCTGACATTCGCATTTCACGTCCCCGTCACGTGTCGCATCATATTTCATCCCGAACTCCTTTTCCAGCGTCAAAAGTGTGTGAACACCATTCTCAGTCAGCGGGCCGTCCAAGGACAGCCGTGGGCCAGCTGTGGCCTGGGAGCTGTCATTTGCTGACCCCTCTTCTGGATGAATCATTTGTATAGTTGTTAATTTTCGGTCTCCTGGGGGGACCTTGTGTGTCTTGTTCGACACTGTGTCTGTAGCTCAGTAAACATCTCTTGAACAAGAGAAGGAACAGGTGGCACATAGGCTCAACTGGCGATGGCTGCTGGCGAACTGTGTTAAGAAGGATTCTGAGGGTCTGTCCAGACAGTGCCAAGATTGATTGAGGATGTCTGGCCTGGGGAATTGGAGGGTGGCTCCTCTGCCTCGTGTTTGCCATGGTTGTTTCAACTCTTTCCTGCAAGTCGCCTCATTAGCAGCCCCCTCCTCAAGCTGTGCCAGCCCCAGGGGCTGGGAAAGGGTTGTGAAATGATTCTCCCTCGAGGTGGCCAAGGGACCTGGTTTCTCACCTGCGATTTCAAACTCGTCAGGCATCTCAGCAGTCAGCTTCTGCATAGCGATGTCTGCCACGGGTCCCAGGATCACCACGGGGCGCTTGAAGCTGGCTGAGGGACAGAGAGACAATGACAAGAATCACGGTCTTATTTGTGGCAAAGAAGGCTAGCATTTGCCCATGGCTGCCCAGCTAAAGACTACATCTCCCAGCCTCCCTTGCAGCTAGGACTGGCCATGTGACTATGTTCTGGCCAATGGGGTGCAAGCAGAATTGATATATGCAATTCTGGGTTGCATCCTTCAAGGAAAGGGGTGACCATCTGGCCCATGGCTGCCCAGCTAAAGACTACATCTCCCAGCCTCCTTTGCAGCTAAGGATGGCCGTGTGATTAAGTTCTGGCCAATGGGGTGCAGGCAGAATTGTATGCAATCCTGGGTTATAACCTTTAAGGAAAGGGCTGAGCATCTTGCCCATGGCTGCCCAGCTAAAGACTACATCTCCCAGCCTCCCTTGCAGCTAGGGATGGCCATGTGACTATGTTCTGGCCAATGGGGTGCAAGCAGAATTGATATATGCAATTCTGGGTTACATCCTTCCAGGAAAGGGGCAGGCCCTCCTTGCCTGCCTTCCCCTTCCAGCTGGTTGGAATGTGGCTGTGGGTGCGTCTCCTTGGACCACACAGTAAGCCAGAAAAACGAGACAGAAGGAGCCTGGGGCGCTGAAACCGTGAAGCAGCCAGAACCCGCTCCACTGCTGACACCAGGACTGTTCCTCGAAACAGAAACTTCTTTTTTGATTCTGCAGCTGTCACTTGGGGTCTGTTAGAGTGATCGAACCTCGCTAACTCAGGGCTCAGCAAACCACAACCTGAGGGCCACATCCGGCCCACTGCTTGTGTTTGTAAATAAAGCTTTATTGGCACTCAGTCATGTCCATTCCTTTATGGACCATGTCTGGCTGCCTTTGTGCAGATTTGAGGAGTTTCAACAGAAACCATCGGACCCACAAAACCAAAAATAGTTACTGTGTGGCCCTTTCCAGGAGGAGTTGCCGACCCCTGGCCTAACCGATGACCCTTTTACCCACGAGGAAAAGGGCGCAGAGGCATCTTGGCAGGAGAGAGGCGAGTGGCCCCTCTGCATCATCCCTTCCCTTCCTCTCTTTCTAGGCCTGGCTCTCGCTCTGAAAGCGCGAGACAGTCAGATTTCTAAAGTCTCCTCGGCTGGGGTGGAAATTAAGCACATGCCTTTTATTCTTAAGTCTTTCTCGTCTGGACGCCAGAGCCCCAGCGGAAGAGAGCAGCTCAGCCCCCCACGCCCGGGTGCCTGGCTCTGCCCGTTTTTTCCTTGTGGAAGCCCTCCCTCTGCACCTGGCCTTAATCCTTCCTCCCCGAGGCCGTGGGCGAGCGCTGAGTCTCTTTCCTTCTGGAAATCCGGACGAGCCTGCTCCCCAGCCCCGCCCCCACTCCCAGAGAGGGACGGCATCTGTGTGCTGGTTTCATTTTTAAACAGCGGCAAAATACGCATGCACGAAATTTCCTTTTTCAACCTGTACATTGTCAAGTGGACAATTCTGTGGCATTTAGGTCACTCATAATGTTGTGCAACTAGCATGACTAGTTCCAGAACATTCTATCACCCTCCAAAAAAACCCTGTCCCCATCAGCAGTGACTCCCACCCCCTCCCCAGCCCCTGGCCCCCACAAGCCTGCTCTCTGTCTGTGGATCTGCCTGTTCTGGACGTTTCCCGTCCATGGGGTCACATGCCGTGTGTTCTTCTGTGTCTGCTCCTCTCTCTGAGCGTCGTGTGTGCAGGTCCGTCCATGTGCAGCCGTGTCAGGGCCTCGCTCCTTTTCATGGCTGCGTAATATTCCATGGATGGACCGTATTGTGTGGATCCACTCATCAGCTAATGGACACTTGGGTTGTTTCCGCTTTTTGCCTACCGTGAATCGTGCTGCTGTGAAGATGCGTGGACACATTTTGGTCTGAACACCTGACCACGGGTGAGTGTGTATCTCTAAGGGCATCTATTTACCTCCAGCTGACAACCTAGAAACAGCAGCACCCACTAAAGACAGAACGCCTCCCACTGTGCTGTCCGGTGTGGCCGCCACGTGGCCACGTGTGACTGTCGAGCACTTGAAATGTGGCTCGTCTGATGGGAGACGCGCTCTGGGTGCAAAATACACACCAGACCTCAAAGACTCAGAACAAAATCAAAGAACGTGAACTGGCTCCTCCATCATTTTCCTATGGGTTACCTGCTCAGATATTTTGACTAGAGGATGTTAAATAAAATAAAATAATTTCCAACGACTTCTCTTTCAGATCCTCTGTGTGGCTCTCGCATTATATCTCTACTTCCGAACAACCTTATTCGGGGGCCCCCCGCGGCCCATCCCGCCCCAGGGCCCACCTTCTCTCAGCACCACGCGTTCGTACGGTGGGTAGTGACCCTGCTTGGTCAGAGCAGACAGGTCCTCTCGGCTCCGCTGGGTGGTCCTCTTGGCGCCCCGACGAAGACCCCGCAGCCGCCAGAACTCGGCCCGCGTGTTGGAGGCCGCTGTGGCGCCGGGCCCCGTCCCCAGGGCCCGCTGGGCCGCCTCCAGACTGGCCAGCTGCTCCGCCCTGGGGAGGGGGGGAGATCACTGAGCACGGGGGTCGGCAGAATAATGGTCCCAAAGATGTCCCCATCCCAATCCTGAGACCCGTGGACGTGTCACCTCACGGGGCAGAGGGGACTCTGCAGACGGGTTAAGTTGAGGCCCCTGGGATAGGGGTGACACTGGATTCCCGGGGCCCAGGGTCATCCCAGGGTCAGAGGCCGAGATGGAGACGCTGCGCTGCTGGCCGTGCGGACGGAGGAAGGGGCCCCGAGCCCAGGACGCGGCACCTCTGGAAGCTGGAGGAGGCGGGACACGCTCCTCCCCTGGGGCCTCCGGGGGGACCCGCCCTGCCCGCCCCTGGGTTTAGGACTCCAGACCCCAGAACGTGAGATGATCAATGCATGCTGTTTGAAGCCACTAAGTTTGTGGGGAGCTGGGACAGTGGCCCTAGGACACTGACACAAGTGCAGACGGCACCTCCTCACGTCAACCATCACCACCACTAAGGAGCGACACCATGCCCATTCCTAGCGGGGAAACTGAGGCGCGGTCCCCACCTGCTTTGGTTGGGAATGATGCCCCGCTCCTGCTCCCGGAGGTCCCGGCCCACGCGCACCGCCAGCCAGTGGCCTCCACGGGAGTGGCTCTGCCCGGGGCCCGGGTATAGCGTGTCCACCACATGGAAGACGTCCCCCCGGGTGAAGCCCAGGCAGGACGGCGGGCTGGCCTCCAGCTCGAAGTGGGTGCGGATGTAGAAGGAGTCGCCCACACGGGACTGCACCATTTTCCGGAAGACTGAGGATGGGGTGGGGGTCGGGGTGGGGTGGGGATGGGGGTGGGGGCGGTCCATGAGCTGGCTGGGCTGCTGCCCCGGCCCCCCAGGATCCCACCCCCCAGGGACCCCTCGCCCCCCACACTCACTGTCCTGCTTCCGCTGTGTCACCAGCTCCACCTCCTCGCCGGGCGGCAGCGCCAGCAGGAACTGCACGGCCTCCTCGCGGGTCAGGTTCCGGAACGGCGTGTCATTCACCTGCCAGGAAGGGGGTCCAGATAGGACGCAGCCCGGGGCGCCCCCTGGCCAGGCCCAAGACCCCAGCTCTTCTTCTGGACAGAGCCCCCCCAGCTGCCTCCAGAGCCGCCATCGGGGCCCCGGCGACGGGACGCGGTTCTCCACCGGGGCATCCCCCTGCGGCAGCTCGGGCGTCACGGGCCGACGGGGGTCTCGGCCCAGAAACGGGACCCGGGCCCTGCAACACGCGCACGGAGAACCGAGGCGCAGCGGGTCCCCAACTTCAAACCATGGGGGCAGGGGCCACAGCTGTGATGGGATGACGCTGGTCGAAATTTTGTGACAGTCAAAAGTGAAGACACAGTCGCACAGACAAGGAGACGATAAAGTGACCATGGGGGATGACAATTGTGGGGGAATTAAGATGCCACCAAGGCGTGACCCGACCGAGGTCACGACACAGACGGGGAGACGTTAATATGTTCGAATGTCTGCGGGGGTCTGGCGGGTCCCCAGGGCAGCCCCAGGGGAGGACACACAAGCCGTGAGAGACCCCCCCCGGGTACCACCCACCACCCGCGGTCACCTGCAGAATCTCGTCGCCTTCCTGGATGCCCTGCCCGTCGGCCGGGCTGTCAGCCTGCACCCCCGACACGAAGATGCCCACGTCGTTGCCCCCCGCCAGCCGCAGCCCGATGCTCGCGCCCTTGCAGAAGCGGACCACCCGCGAGTCGGGGCTGTACCTGCGGGGGGAGGCGGAGACGGGCCAGTGGGCATCCCTGGAGAGCCCCCACCCCTCCAGGCCTGTTTCCCCAACACCCCCACAGAGCACGTACCCACGGTCCTCCACGCTCTGAGTGCTCGGGACCCTGTAGATGTCATAGCTGCGCGGCCTGGCAGAGTCTGGAAGGGAACAGTGGTCTCTTTCCCAAGCACACGGGCTGGTCCGGCCCCCCAACCTTTGCTGTAGGGTGGCCCTCCCACGTGGAAAGCCGTCACCCAGTCCTCGTCCCTTCCCAGGGAGCTGTCCCTGACCTCCCAGGCCCGTGGCAACCTTTTCTGTTCTGCCTGGAACAGCCTCACTGGCAGGGATCAGAAAAATCAGAGGGGGGCGCTCAGAGTCACCACCCACCCACCCTCGGCTCACCTGGTTCTGAGATGCTTCTGGAGTCCCCAGAACCTTCCCGCCGAAGCCGGGGGCTCTCCCTAGTGCAGGGGGATGTCGAGGAGTGATTTTTAGGACTTTTTTTTTACTGAGGAAGACTGGCCCTGAGCTAACATCGTGCCCATCTTCCTCTACTTTATATGTGGGACACCTACCACAGCATGGCGTGCCAAGTGGTGCCATGTCCACACCCAGGATCTGAACCCGTGAACCCCAGGCCACTGAAGTGGAATGTGCGCACTTAACCACTGCGCCACCGGGCAGGCCCCAGGATTTTAGCTGCACTCAGATTCAAATCCTAGTTCTGCCCCTTCCTGGCTGTGTGAGCTCGGGCCCATGGCTCTCCCTCTCTGAGCCTCAGTTTCCTCCTCTGAGCCCTGGGGATGGCTGAGTCAAGTCAAGGCTTCCTTTCGGGCTGGCTCGAAATGAGATGAGCCTGTGACAAACGGTCACGTTTATCGTGGACTTGCAGCTTCCAGGACTGTGGGAAATGCTGCCCTGTGTCCTGCAAGCTGGTTCATTCACCCCACACGACGCCAGCGCATTTTCCCGGCCCTTTTAAATACACTCTCCAAGACATCCTTTTTCACGGCTGTCTAGTATTCCCGAGCGAGAGTATGTTAGAATCGTCATAAAGCGCGGAAGAGCCGCTCACGGACTGAGCATTCGCTGTGGGCGGAGCACACGTGCGCATCATCTCCTTTTGTCATCGTTAGTTAGCACCCTAAGAGTTGGGGCTTTGGGGCGGACCCTCCTCTGGCCTCCGAGATGGCCCCCCCGTGACGCCACCTCCTGGCAGTCCCGGCCTGCTGGAGTCCCCTTCCCACGCTGAACCAGGGTTGGTCTGCGTGACCCACAGAACGCAGCAGAAGCGCTGGTGCGCCCCCATCCCTGCACACACCCACGGTTCTTTTGCCCCCAAGATAAATCCCTAAAAGGGAGTCTTGTTGGGTCAAAAGGCTTCTAGAAAAAAAAAATCAGTTCCTTCCGCATCATTGATCCACATTTGGTTCTCCCGTACCGAGAACCCAGAGCCACATACTGGGGGCAAGAAGGACTGTGTGTGGACAGGGGAGGCCTCCTCCAGGCAGGTTGCCGGGACTGCACCCTCAAGGCTACCCCCCGCTGGCAAAGACATGCCCATGATCCCCTCCCGGCCGACAGGGGTACATACACAGGGGAGTTGGATCGGCTGCCATCTGGGCTCCACCGCCCGTGCCGGGGTGGCGGCGGGATGTGGGAGGGCGGCACCTGAGACACCTCTGAGCCGAGTTCCGAGATGTCTGCGGGGGAGAGGGCGCCCCGTGAGCCACAGTCATGCCTTCCCGGCTGGACCATTTCACCGCTCGGAACATCGAGGCCCCTCGAGGCAAAGGGACCTAGACCGGCCCTGACCAGCTGTGTGGCCTTGGGCAAGTTTCTGTCCCTCTCTGAGCCTCGGGGAGCCCCCCCCGCCTGCTCCGCCCTCCATTCAGCACCCCCTCCCCCATCCCCCGCGGCCTGCCTCCTGGTCCCTCACCCTCCATGAGGGAGCTGTCGCTGTCACTGACGGCCGGCGGGATGTTCACCAGGAACTGCCTTCGGTCTCGGAGCACCAGCAGGGTGAGCTTCCCTTCCGACTTCTCAATCAGTCGCCGAGTATCGCTCAGCGACAGATTCTCACTGGACACCCCGTTGATCTAAAAGGGACCCGGAAGGAGGAGAGGAGCTGAGTTAACCAGAGATAGGGGGAACTAGAAACAGACGGTTTGGTGGGGGGACTAGAAACACACAATCCTTGGGGCTTCCTAAAAACAGACATTCTCATGAGGAAATGACAGGCCTGGCTTCCTGCCGTGACAAGGGACTACGCCAAGAACTGACTTCCACAAGAATTCTAGACACAATTTTCTAGGCGGGATGGGAGGCATTAGGGAAAAACTGGAAACGGGTGGACTCTCCCCGTCTCCCTAGGAAAGAAAAGCTCTCAGGAGAGACTCGGAACAGATGTTAGAAACAACTGGACTGGAGGAAGGGGGGAGGATACTTAAAGGGACCGGAAAGAGACATCTCGAGGTGGGTGAGAAACACAGTCCCTGGGGAGGACGATGTCCCCTCCACTCAGACCGGGAATCCCTTTGTAACAGTTTCCCCTGGGAGTGCCTGTCTTCAGCAACCCTGGGAATTGTGAGTTTCTAGTCCCCCCACCAAGCTGTTTCCAGTGTCGGCCCCAAACCACTAGAAACAGACAATTCCTCAGGGTCACTAGAAACAGACAACCCCAAGGGGGTACTAGAAACCGACATTTGGCAATGGATCAGCAGCAGATGGGGGAGGGGGCATCCTGGCGCCACCTCCAACCTTTGGGAGGCAGGTAACAATGCAGACGGCAAGCAGTTCGGGGCCAGCTCGGCTGACGTTGCCGGGTGACTCGGGCTCCCTGCCCCGCCCCCGCTGGGAGCCTGGCTCACCTGTAGGACGAGGTCCCCCTCCCGCAGCCCATGGTTCCGCGCGGCCAGCCCAGAATCCGTGATGTGTTTGATGAAGATCTGACTGCCCAGTTTGACCCCGAACTCTGTGGGGGGAAGAGGGAAACTGAGGCAGGGGCTGGGGTCTGGGCTCTCAGAGCTCTGCCTTCCCGCCTGCCCTTGGCTCTGTCCGCCTTCCGGGCCCCTGTCCTGCAGGGAGGGCCAGGCCGGGCTCCCGCCGGGTCACACCGGGGCTGTCCCGACGGTGACAATGAGGTGGGACGTGCGATGTCACCGCCGGACTCCGGTATCATCGCACAGAGGTCACGGGGAGGCCTGAGACGCAGCAGAGGCCGAGTCCCCTCTTCCTGACGCCCCGATGACACCACCGTCGGGGCTCCCACGTCAGGGCCCCGATACCCTTAGCAACATCGCGATTAGGGTTTCCGGGATGTGACCGTTGTTCTTAAAACGACGACATGGGGAGCAGACATGCCAGCGTCCCTTGTCACCTCGCGACCGGACCAGAACCCTAAGGTCACGTTGCCGCCGTTGAAGGGAAACTCGGGTCAGAGGTCACATCCCCGTGGTCGGTGTCAAGAAGGCAATTCGAATGCGGTGACACCCTAGTGATGTCACCTGGGTGAGTTTCCTGGGGCCTGTGTCACAAATGGCCACCAACCGAGTGGCTGGAAAACAACATGAGATTGTCAACTCTCGGGGCCGGAGGTCAGAGTCTGAAATGAGTCACATGGGGCTAAATTCCCGGTGAGGACAGGGCAGGTCCCGGAGGCCCCAGGGGAGGAGCGTGTCCCGCCTCCTCCAGTGTCCAGAGGCGCCGCGTCCTGGGCTCGGGGCCCCTTCCTCTGTCTACACGGCCAGCAGCGCAGCATCTCCATCTCGGCCTCTGACCCTGGGATGGCCCTGGGCCCCGGGACTCCCGGGTCACCCCCATCCCAGGGGCCTCGACTTAGCCCATCTGCAGAGTCCCTTTACTGAGGTGACATGTCCTCGGGTCTGGGGACCAGGATGGGGACGTCTTTGGGGCCCATTATCCTGCCTGCCGCGCACCAGACGAGAACAGGGCAGCAGTGTGGCCCCCTTTCAGGGACGCCGAGCCCCACGGCCCCCAGGCCGGCCGGCCGCTCACCGTCACTGTCCGTCCTCCGCACCAGCACCGACTTCACGGGCCGCATCTGCACGTCCTGCCGCGGCAGCCGCTTGAAGCCGGACACCAGGGCCAGCCCGTTGGCCTCGGAGCCACCGGCCCGGCTCCGGCGACCCCCCCTCGGCCGGCGGGAGCGCTCGCCCCAGGAGCGGCCGGAGCCGCTGGACGTGTCCCCGTCGTAGCCCCGGCCGCGGTCGGCCTCGTCATCCGAGTCCTGGTGTCCCAGGCCGGCCCCTCCAGCCCCGGTGGCGGGCAGCTGGATTTTCCGGGGTCGCTTCACCGTCTGTGAGGGGAGGTGGGTGGGGAGGGGGCAGCTCAGGGCTCTGTCCACGCACCGGTGGCCCTGGGGGACCCCCGCCCGCTCTGGGCTGTCCTCGGGCAGCGGGACCCAGCGGGGGCCGAGCCGGGCCCTCCCCCCGACCCCACTCACAATGTTGGCCACCTTGGTGCCCGTCTTAAGGATCTGAATGGCGAAACTGGAGGTCATGTTCTCCATGGAGACCCCGTTGACCATGGCGATCTGGTCCCCAGTCCTGGGCGGGGGGAGGCCGGGTCTCAGGGAGGAGGCCTCCCACGGGGGGCCCCCCACCACCCGCCTTCGGGGCGGGCACCCCCAGGTCTATGAGGCCTGCCTCCACCTCCCTGGTGCCCCCGGGCCCATGGAGCCGTTTATCCCTCATATTCTCCAAGTCGGGGCTGAGCCATATCACCCGTGAGCCACTCGGGGCCCAGAACCATTTCCCAGCAGAGCTCCCAGGAGCCGCCTGCTCCCAACGGCTCAGGACACTGCGTCTGCTTCGCTCCGGCCCAAAAAAAAAGGTTTCCAGGACTTTTTGTGCCAGGAGCGCCCTGGGGCCACTATGACCCCAGGAACCTCATCGGAGGACCAGGAACTTTCACGGAGGGCGTGGGGGGTCACGTAGCTGACTCTGTCCTGCTGCCAGGTCCCGGCCGGTGTCGACAGAGCCCGAAGGTGCCGGCACGTTCCAGCCTCCCAGCTCCGTCCCCGCGGGGCCCGCCCCCCACCTCATACTCACTGCAGCCTGCCCTCGGCCGGCCCTCCGGGCACCACATCGGAAATGACCACCGCGCCACTGGACCGGTCCCGGCTGCCGGAGATGGCAATGCCGAAGCCACGGCGGGGGTCCTGGGGGGGGGTGACAGCCAGGATGAGCTTCTGTCCCCTCCCCATGGGGACACAGGTTCTCGAGTCCTGCTGAGCTGAACCCCCCCCGGGGGGGGACGGAGGGAGGCCTCACCTTGCAGACCGTGGCCGTGTGCTGCTCCCAGATGGTCAGCTCCTCCATGTCCGAGACCTGGCGGGAGGGGACGGGGACGGGGGCGTGAGGAAGTGGCACGTCCCTGGGAGCATCCAGGGAACCCAGCCCTGGGCGAGGAGCCTGGCTCTGACCCTCCCGTGATCCCAGCCTGTGGCCAAGATGCTGCCTTTCTTGAGACCTCAAGTTTTTCATCTGTGAAATGGATTTAAGTCAGTGGCTCTCTCTCTCTCTTTTTGTTTTTTGCTGAGGAAGACTGGCCCTGAGCGCACATCCATGCCCATCTTCCTCTACTTCATACGTGGGTCGCCTGCCACAGCATGGCTTGCCAAGCAGTGCCATGTCTGCACCCGGGATCCGAACCGGCGAACCCTGGGCCGCCAAAGTGGAACGTGTGCACTTAACCACTGAGCCATCGGGCTGGGCCCCAAGTCACTGGTTCTTAACTGAGGACCGTTCTGCCCCCAGGGGACACCGGGCGACATCTAGGGACATCTGTGGTTGTCACACCATGCAAGCTCCTGGCATCGAGTGGATGGGGGCCGGGGATGCTGTTCAACCCCCCACAGAGAGAGAATGGTCCAGCCCCAAGTGTTGAAAGTGCCGAAGCTGAGAAATCCCAGTTTAGACGACCAAACTGGGGTGGGAGCGGAGGGAAGGCCAGTTCATGGCCCTTTTCCCTCTGGAAGGTCTGGCTCAGCCCGAGGGGCATCCAGCCAGGCCCGCAGGCAGAGGGAGCTCACTCGGTCCCAGCCACATGGGCCTCTTGGCTGTTCCTCCCGCACGCCAGGCCCGGGCCTGCCCCAGGGCCTTTGCACAGGCTGTGCCTGCTGCCTGGGACACTGTTCTGTCCGATATCCACCTGACTCGCCCCCTCACCTCCTCCTTCCAGGAGCCTGAACTTGCCTCCTCGGTGAAGTCACCCCTCCGGCCCCCAACAGACCACCTCTGCCCGTTACCCTGGACATCACCCTGATTCATAGAACTTGTGACCCCTGAACATCTTCTAGGTTTTTAAAATCTGTTCACCCTCCGGCTCGCGCCGGAACACGGGCTCCGGGGAGGAGAGACTTCTGTCTGTCTCTCTCAGGAGGAGCGGGAAGCCCGTGTCTCCTGGATGCAGGGAGGAGTGAGGACAGGAGGTCACTGCCAGGACGACAGAGCAGGTGGGGCTGGGGGGTGGAGACCCCGGGGGAAGGGGGGTGGAGACCCCAGGGGAAGCGGGGGCGTGGAGACCCCGGGAGAAGTGGGGCTCGGAGCCGCCAGAAGCAGCCGCCATCCCTTACCTCCTGCTGGGTTGCCCTGCTCCTGGGGGCCCCCTCCCCAGCCTGTGTCTCCGGCCGCCCCGCGCTCCGGCACCTTCTCTTAGGGATCCCGGTCCCCGTGAGCAGCATCCCCGGCTCCCGGAGCGGGAGCGGAAGAGAGAACCAGGCGGAGGCGGTCGGCCCCCCATCGACACTCAGGTCCCTCGGCTTCCCCACCTGTGAGCTGGGTCCCCGCCCCCCAATTCTGTTTCCCGCGGCCGGCAGCGAGCGCTCTCGAAAACCCCTTCCTGTCATCCCGAACGACCTCGGGAAGCGGCCCGCTCCTCTTCCTACCTCACAGGGGAGGAAACGAAACGGGGGCCCAGAGAGGTTCAGGAACTTGCCTGAGGTCACACAGCGCAGTGTGAGCCCCAGCGGCCTGCCTTGCACCCTCACTCCAAACCGGGGGTCGCAGCATCCTTCCCATTTTTTTTTCTTTCTTCCGAACTTATTTTTCAAAGCAGAATCTTTTTTACCTGTTTTATACTGTGGGTCGTTAAACGGCCTCCCGGAATTTTAATTTCCTGGCCTTATTTGAAGAAAACAGCCCCCAGGGAAGCGGGGCCCCCGGGAAGGGGCTGTCGCACGCAGGTGGCCCAGGCTTGTCCCAGCTTGCCGGCTTCGCCTCCATGGATACGGGAGGTCTGTCTAACACCCTCCGGGGCTCCCATGCACCCGTGGAGTCCAGGTTGACCCCGCAGCCCACCTCAGATGAGCTCTGCCCTGGTTGTCCCCTGTGCCTGAGACACCCTCCGGGACCTGCCACTCAGGTCTCAGTGCAGACGCTGCCTCCTCCAGGGGGTCCTCCTTGGCTAGCCAATCTTCCCTGGCATCCCATCTCCCCGAGGTGTTCATTTATTACGCTTTATTCACAGCATCTAAAACCACATTAAATTGTCCTGTTTAATCCTCCATTTGCAAATTTCTGGTCTTCCCCCTTGGGGTGTGAAGGCTGGCGGGGCTGTCTCTCTGGTGACAGTATCAGTATCTCCCGGGCCCTCCTTTCCAGGCCTTTGCACATCCTGTCCTCCCTGGCAAACTCCTATTCATGCCTCAAAGCCCCAGGGCCACCGTCCCTTCCTCCAAGGGCCCATACACGCAGCTTACATCCCTGATTACTGGGGCCTGGGACATCCCAGTCCGCCTGTCTCCCTCACACCCCTCCAGTCTGGGGACTCCGGGTGGGTGGAGCCCAGCACCATTGCCATAGGACCAGCAGGGGAACGGAGTGTGAGAAATGGGTGAATGGTGGAATAAAAGGCACATTCGGCCAGGAACTCAACCAGGTGTGTCCAGAGCTCCCAGCCCCCTCAGCGCAGCCCCGTCCAGGTGAGCTCCGAGGGGGCGGGGCCTGGGCCTTATCCCCACCCCCTGGCAAGGGCAGGACACGCGTCCAGAGAGGGCAGGTCGCACCAAGTCACACAGCCCGGGGGCACGTGGCTGCCGGGGCCGCTGTCCCCTCTCCCCCTCCCCGCCCCCACCTCGGGGAACAATGGAGGGGGAGGGGCGGGAGGGGGCCACACACATCGAGTCGGGGAGGGGATCCCGGGAGCTGCCTGGAAGGACGCGAATGAACCAGAATTGCCCGGCCCTAGAGCCTGGGGCGGTGTGGCCCCGTGCCCCCTGCGGCCTCAGTTTACCCGTCCGGAGCCCGATCTGAGACCCACTACGGCGCGTGGGTCAGTTCAAGCTCCATCCTCGGAGGGCGACGTCCCCCAAAACAGAGACACGGGGCTCCCCTCCCCATCTCTGCCGGGTAACGCGAGAGAACGGCTCCGTATACAGTAGGCGCCAATCAACGGTCTCCTGTCCCGCAGCCTCTCCGCGCCCACAAAGCCACCCCCAGCCCGCAGACGAAGTCACCGCCCGCTGTCCGTCATCAGGGTCCCGCTGAGCTCGGCCGGGTGCCCCTGGGAACCGGCGTGGGTCTTTATTAGGCGCCTATTGCCACTTCAGAGAGAAAGGACGGAGACGCGTGGACCCGCTGGCCCGAAGTTGCACAGAACAATCGGGATCTGAACCCAGGTCTCCCGGTGACCCTGGGGCAGAGGACGCCCCCGAGGCAGCTTTCGGAGGCTACGCAGCCCGGGCTAGCCACTGCCTTCCGCTGGGCCTCAGTTTCCCCATCTGTTAGGCGGGCAGAGGGTGGTCTGGGGGTCCCGGATCGGGCCCCAGTCTCCACCCCAGTCCGAGCCCCTCCCCCTCCTGCCCTCGCCGGGCTACTTGCCTGGAATCTCACCGCCATGCTCCACCCCGGGGCTCTCCAGCGCCCCGGCCCCAGGGGGGGCCTGGAAACAGTCAACCGGTCCCCACCCCGGGGGCAGGGAGGAGGCTGGGAGGGTCGGGGCGCAGGGGACGCTCGGCTGTCGCCCTCCTCCCGCCCGCCCCGCCGCTCCGGGCCGCACCTGCCGGTCTTCCTCCTCCGCGTCCCCTGGCGGCCCCGCCCCTGGCGCGACACGCCCTCGGGGCGCCGCGCCCGCCGCCTTCGCTCCCGCTCCGGGCGAGGATCCGGGTCCTGGGGGCGCGGAGGCCAGGCCGGGTTTTCCGCTCAGCCGGGCGCGAGCCAGCGGCCGGGGCTGCGGACGGGCCGGACCGGGCTGCAAGGAAGACCCGGCGGGCGGACGCACGCGGAGTGGAGCCCCTGCAGCCCCGACAGCCGCCCCGCCCCCCCGGAGGCTCGGCGGCGGGGGACCCGGGGTTCGGGAGCTGGTCGAGGGCTGGGCCTCCGGGGCGCGGGGCGGGTCATCCTCGGGTCGCCCCATCCCCGGGAGGTTGAGTGCATGTCACAGAGGGGAAACTGAGGCCCGGGGGGGTGGGGCAGAGACGCGAACTTGCTGAAGATGCACAGCCTCGCCAGCGGGGCCTGGCCTGGTACCCGGCTGCGGAGGGCGGGGCGGCGCGGGGGGCGACCCCGCAGGCTCCCGAGGGCAAAGGTCGGGGAGTAAAGGTCGGGCTTCCTGCCCCTTGCCCAGCCCCACCCTCCAAGGCGAGAGCTGGGATCACCCAGCCTCCTGCGGGAGGGAGGGAGGAGGTCACCTGGGTGGGTGGAGCTGGCGGGGGCTCCGCCCACATTCCTTCTGGCTTGGGGGGGAATACCAGCTGCGTCCCTGCTGCTCCTGTGCCCCAGCTCACCACCCCCCCCAGGTGGAAGCAGCAAATCTGGGCATAGACGCCCCTTCCCAGCCTCACCCAGTCAAGGCCGCGCAGAGAGGAAGCCCAGGCTGGAGGAAGGGAGAGGCAGAGGGGAAACCGGGGGTCAGGGAAGGCTTCCTGGAGGAGGGGGCATTGCAGCTGGGGTTTTGAAGGCTGGGTAAGAGTTTGCCAAGTGAACAGGCAGATAATATACCCAAAGTCTTTGAGGTCCCCAAGCTGACTTCTTGTCCCAACTCAGTTTCCCCCAAAAACACAAGTCCAGAGACACCCATCAGCCAGAATCAGCTACTCAAGGATCCCCAGAGGCCCCCCGGGGGCAATAACCCTTTGAGGAAGCCCCTTCTGAGGCCCTAATTGAACCTGAGGGATGGAAGGGTTCTAATCTTGGATCTCTCACCTATTTGCTGTGGGACCTCAGGCAAGTCACTTCCCCTTTCTGGGCCTCAGTTTCCCCATCTGTAATTGGGGGAAATAACAGCCCTGACAGAGTGAAGGTTAGGAGGGTTTAACGGGGGCTGGAGTAGGACAGCGATGTGATCCGCTGTCCTGGTCCAGCAGTGCGACCTTGTGTAAGCCACGTGACCGCTCTGTGCCTCAGTTTCCCCATCTATAAATGGGGAAAATCACAGGACCCACGTCAAAGGATTAGTGGGTGAATAGACATAAGATGCATAGAGAGTCCCTGTGCGGACCCACGTGGCAACACCATGACCCCAAATCAAGGCTCGCTGGGCGCCTGCTGTATACCCACCCGCGGCTCAGCCTTTCCCAGCATGCCGTTTGGCCCCCAGCAGGCCACGGACAAGACGGTTTGAGGAAAAACAGGGTCAAGGGGTTTTAAATCGCTGTGTCTGTTCTCATGAAACCCTCCTAAGAAGGGGGCAGCCCCCCAGGACACGTGTCAGTCTATCCTCACACATCCTTGCCTCCATTCAAGAACACTTGATGGCTCCCTAGGGCCCCTCGGCCACCGCGCTGAAAGGCACCGCTCAGGGAAGGGCGTGGCCGGGGCCACGGTCCTTCATTCGTTCATTCCCTCCATTCAGTCGTTCACCCCGCAGACTCGTTTCCAGACTCGTTTCCAGCCCTCACTTTGAGCCGTGAACACAGGAGACTCCGGCTGGATCGACTTCCCGGCGGAACGCAGCGCCGCCGTCAGCCAGGAGGGGACGAGGGGACGAGGGGACGAGGGGAGGAGGGGAGGAGGGGGCAGGGGGACCAGGCCGGAAGGGCCTCGGGGGTGTCCCTGCTCTGCCCCTTCGGAGCGCCTGGGGGGAAACTGAGGCCCAAGAGAGCAGGGGCGGGGCTGAGGGCCCCCGGAGGGGTCACGCGGGCTGCTTGGCTGAGGTCACACCTGTGGCCCGACAGGTCTGACCGGAACCCAAAGATGCCCCGAGGCCGCGCTGCAGCCCGCCCGCCAGGCCACAGCACTTTTTGAGCACCCACTGTGTACGCACAGGACAGACGGTCTGCGCCCTGATGGCAGCCCCGGGGGCCCGGGCGACCCGCACAATCGTGCCCCACGGGAGCCTGACCTGGACTTCCGAGAGCTCTGCCAGGAAACACGCCCCGGCTGGAGGCTCCTGAGGGCTTCCCTGGGGAGGTGGCGCTGAGCTGAGAACTGGGTTTGGCAGGAGTCACCTAGGGGACAAGGGATCCGGGCAGAGGGGACAGTAGGCCTGAAGGAGAGGTGGCGGGAGCACGGAGAGACCTGGGTGTTCCAGGAAGTAAACAGCCCGTGCAAAGGCCCTGGGGCAGGCCCGGAGGAGCAGCAGGCACAGGCGCTGGGCTTCAGGAAGGGCCACCTCCGGGCGCGGCCGGCTCGGCAACAAGCACAGAGGACGAGGGACGTCCTGCGAGTTGACACCGTGGAGGACCAGCAGCTTGGAGCCGGGGATACCGCCTGAGGGGCTCCCGGGAGGGTCCCCACAGCAGGGAGGAAGCTCAGGGCCCCTTCGGAATTCCAGCCCCGCTGCTTCCTGCCTCAGTTTCCCCATCTGTATCATAGGGATCTGGTTCCCAGCGGGGAAAACAAAGGTGAACGACGGGGTCCCCGGGGCTGGAGGGGGACCCCTGGAAACTGTCTTCATTGAGTGTCTATTGTCTGTGTCCAGACCCCGCCCCCCCCCCCCCCCCCGTCCCCCCGTCCCTGTCTCCAGTCGGGCTCCCCGAAGCCCCCCACTCCGGGTCCCCGTGCCCCCCACACTGCTGGTCCCTGGGGGCCTCGTGGCCGAGCCCGCGGCGCCCAGAATCTGCCCGTCCTCCCCCGTTTAGAATCTTCGGTGGCTCCCCGGGAGCGACTGAGGCACTTATCGAGCACCTACTGCATGCATCTCAGGCCCTCCTCGGGGGGCGGGGACACGACCGACCACGGAAGGTCGCAGCCCAGCGGGGAGAAGAGACGAGACGTGCCACAAACGGGGCCACCGAGGAACGCGCGGCTCCCAAGCGGGGCCTGCGGCTCTGGAACATTCTAGAGCCCCCGGGCACCGGCTCCCGGCGCATTTCCGGAGCGTCTGCCCGGCGCCAGGCCGGCTCCCCCGGACTCCTCGGTGCTGCTCGGACCGGTTTCCCGCCCTGAAAATCCCGGGGAGCGGGCGGCACAGGGACCCCGCGGAGGCCGAGGGCCGCTAGGCATCGACCTGTAAATTCGTCGCGGCGTTTTCGAGGCCTCCGTGGGTCCGTCCTGTCCCACTTTCCTCTTTAAACTGGTGTGGAATCTCGCTATTCGCGCGCGAATGAGCGAGTTCGCGCGAATGAGGGAGTTCGGTAACCTCGGAACCCGCCTGCTTGTTCCATATGGTGTGAGAGTCGTGGTTTTATCTTTTTTGGGGGAAAAAATGATCCTTTAATGTCCTAACACTGAAAGCCTTCCCTCGGCGTTCAAGGCTCTCCCGCGGGGAGGTTTCCACCCACCTCCACCCGGCCCTCTCACCTAGAAGTTCCGGAACCTTCTTCCCACTTTTCTTCCCTGTCACCTGGGACCCCAAGCTGGCTCTGGGATGTCGGCAAAGGCTGTTCATTCTGCCAAAATCTTTCCAGAATCTGCCCACTTCTCCCACCTCTGCCTCCACCTGGGCCCCCAGCATCGCCCCCTGGACCAGTGCTGTCCCCTCCGCCATTGTCCCCCCAGCCTGTCCTCCCCGCAGCGGCCACCAGAGGGCGCGCGGAGCCCCTGAGCCTGCAGCCCTCCAGGCTCCCCTCCCTCGGGGAGAAGCTGAGTCCTCCCCGCGGCCCCCCAGGCCCCACACAACCTGCCCCTCCCCCCCTGCCTTCCCTCCTCCCTCTCTCCCCCTCCTCCCTCTGCTACAGCCACAGCCTCCTCACTGATCCTCCAACAGCCCTGCCCCAGGGCCTTTGCACATGCTGTTCCTGCTCCCTGGAATGCCCATCCCCAAACTACTCACTTCCTCCAAGTCTTTGCTCACATGTGGCTTCGTGAGAAGCCCTCCCCTGACCTTTCCTTTCAGATTATAAAACACCGCCCCGCCCGCCGGTCACTCCGGTCGGGGTACCTCCCACTTTTTTTCTCTTTTTTTTCCTGTCTGACTGACCATCCTCTAACCCAGGATACAACCGAGAATACAAGTTACTTCCTTATTAGGTCTCTTGTCTCTTGTTCATCTTCCCCCACCAAAATATAAGCCCCACGAGAGCAGGCATCTTCAGGGCCTTGCTGAATCCCCAAGGCCCAGACGCCACCGGCAAATAGTAGGCGCTCCATCAGTGCAGGTTCGCTCCCCGGGCGACCCCTCCTCCCAGTCGGGTCTCCCACTAACCTCAGCTCATTCCAAAGGGTGTTGGCTCCACCCTGAGCAAACACTGCTCGCCTGGCGCCCGGCCCGGCCCCAGGAGGAAGGACAGGATCCCAGACTCCCGCTGGGGACTTTCCTCAGAGCTCAGGGCCCCACGGAGGCGCTGAGCCGGGGAGGCAGGGCTTTCACAGGATGCTGAGCCTGGGGCACGGGGTTGGGGGGCCGGGGCAGCCCCCAGAGCTTCCCGTTCTCCTGTCTGCCTGACAGCTCTGCATTGCTGTGCAGCCCCAGGCGAGTGGCCCTCTCTGAGCCCCAGTTTCCCCTCCATCGCACAGGGAGGGCAGATGCCCCGGCATTCTGAGCTCTGATTTTGGGCGGGACGGCTTATCCCCAACAAGAATCTGTTCCCCGCCCTCAGCAGCCCAGCGAGGCGGAGACTCTTATATTCAGTTTACACAGAGAGCGGGAGGCCAGCTCTGTCAGGCTCTGTGGGTTTTCTCTCCCAACCCCGGGCAGGGCAGGATCTGATGGTCGAGATGGACCCCCCGAACCCCACGCACCCCAGATCCCCAGCCTCTCCTCTCCCCGGGAGTCCCCTCAAATGCAGGGCTGGCTCTGCACCCCGCGTCTGGGACGCCCCGACTCCCCGGCCCCGGGGCCCCTCCTGGTCCCGGACAAAGGGCCCTAAGGCGCCATCGGACACCGGGCTGGCCCGAAGCTCGCTTTGTCCTGCACTTTTGGGAGCAAATGACCCAGAAAGAGTTGTTGCCACTGGACCCCCTGTGGCCTCCAGGTTCTGGAGACTGTGTGACCGCCGGCCGCCCCCACCCCTTCCTGCGTCTCCCCTTTGGGAGTCTTCGCTTGGAGATGAATCAAGAAGAGGGATGCGCCCTCTGGGGACCCCCGCCCCCGGCTCCCCAAGGTTCCAGCAGTGGGGGGAGGCGACGCTCTGCAAACTTGGCCTCTTAAGAACTTCCAGGAGGCTCAGACACCGACCAGGCGCCGGGCTGCCTCCCCGCCAGGGCCTCCCCTCCTCTGTGGGGGGATCGGAGACCAACCGGTGCCCCCTCGGCCTCCCGGTGTCACCTGGGCCAACAATGACCCTTTCAAGTCTGTGGCTGCGGCCGCCCGGGCAGGCGGCCAGGGGCAGAAACTGGCGGCAGCTAATCCTTTGGAAACCGTGTCAGATGCCCACACGGAGTGTCAGTTTCCCTTTCCGGGGAGCTGGGGAGGTGACGGGGGTCCCGGGACCCCGCGGAGGGGGAGGCGGGGCTGCGCCCCAGGGATGGGGGCAGAGCCATCCCCAGGCTGGGGGACTCACCTGTCTAGGAGGCCGCAGGAGCCCGGGCCTGGGTGGCCGGCTGGCATGTGGGGCGGGGAGGGGGCCTGGGGGCTGAGCTCAGGCCTGCCCACCTGTTGGCCCAGCTGTCCGTCCGTCCCTCTCGGCAGCAACAGGCTGGCGGGTCCCGAGAAAGGTGGGACCAGTGACAATGTGCAGGGCAGACCGGCGGGTGTGAGGGAGCCCGGGCCGGCGGCCGGCTGGGTGTGTGGCTCTGTCGCAAGGTGCTCTCACGTGGGAGCAGCTAGCCTTAACCCCTGCTGGCCCGGAGGCGTTGGCGCGGGGACTGGCACCACGGGGGCGCGTCCTTGGGTAACGCTTGCTGAATCCGTGAAGGAGTGAGTGAGTGGCACCCTCCTGGCCCCCTTGCCGCGCCAACCCCCTGCATTGGGGACTCCAGAGCCGTCCCACAGACGGTGGCCCGGTGGCTGCCTCCTTCCCAGCCAGCGGGTCTGGGTGCAAATTCTGCTTCTCTGCCACCAAGGGACCCCCGGGGTCTGTCCTGAGAATCTCCAGCCACACCCCAGCCGGGTCCCTTTGGCTAAGTCCTCGGTTTCCTCATCTGAGAAATATAAAGAACACCAGCATCCGCTTCCCAGGGGCGTTTGGAAGACTGACTAAAGGAAAGAATGTGTGGAAAGTGCTTTGCACCCCGCTGGGCACACAGTAGGTCCGCATCTTCTAGATGCCAACCACGGATGGCCGGGGCGAACGAACGAGGTGTGGGTAACCGTGGAATTCACGCCGGATTGCCAACACCGGGTCCCCCCAAAGGGATGCAAGAAGCGGCTCGTTCTTTTGAACACCGATTCCATGTTGAAAGGACAACGTTTCACGCGTCTGGGGTTCGGTGAAATACATCGTTGAAATTCATCCCGCCGGTTTTTTCTTTGCTTTCGAAAACGTGGTTACTAGAAAATGTTAAATGGCGTTTCCCGTTTTAGATGGAAATTGGCTCGCGTCGGAGTTCGGGACGGCGCTGGAAGAGGCGCTTAATCCGGATTGCCTGTCGGCTGCATCTTTTTGCATCACAACTGTGTTATTTTCTCAGTATCTATTCGTGGTCGCGACTGTCTTGTATTTATTTGTCTGTCTCTTCTAGATGTCGCCTCACTGAGGTCTTGGATTTTGTTTTGCTCATTCCTGCATCCCCATGCCTGGTAAACAGTAGGCGCTCAATAAATATTTGTGCCATGAATGAATGAATGAATGAAGATGCACGTCCCTCCCACCTGCCGGCTGGCGGCAATAGCCACTATCGCCACCAGGGGAGCCAGAAACCCAGCAACCGGATCGGCCGGGCCTCCTCGCTTCTCCATCCTGCAAAATGGGGACCCGGGACCCAGGATGAGGGCGGATGCAGCCGGAGCCCCGCCCGGATCCCGGCCCCCCGCCTCTCCCCTCCCGCCCCCCACTTTCCAGCACCAGTTTGGTTGATTTTTTTTTAAGTTTTTATTTTTAATTAAAATTTATCCATGCACGCACTTTAAAGAGTCACTTTTCTCGCGCGGCGTTTGTGCAAAGGAGCAGCGACATCGCCCCCCCACAATTTCTCGCTTCCCGGGGGCGGCGCCCCTTTCGCTTTTTTAAGCTCAATTCGGTTGACGTTCACTTCCGCCTCTCTGAGTAATGCGGTTGGACCACTTCTTGATTTTTCTCTTTGAGGATTGACGTCCGGCCTGGAGAGTTTCAGAATCAACCCTGAGTTGGGTTTTTCTGTTTTTTTTTTTTTTTTTAAATTTGCTTCGGTTGCGTGGCCCTGATCGCCGATCTGCCCCCTGGCCTTTCTGTCTCAACCTCTACCAGACGCCCGAATCGCCTTGGGGGGGCACCTTGAACCCCAGACTGCAGTTTCTGATGTGGGAGGTCTGGGGTGGGGCCCTGAGGATCTGCATTTCTCACAAGCTCCCGGGTGATGCTGAGGCTGCGGGTCTGGGGACCCCGCTTTGAGAACCATGGTCTAAATCTTCTCTCTCAAGATAGAGCAGAGATGATTCGGGAGTTCCATCCCTTTTTTTTGTTTTAGATGGTGGTAAAATACACCTGTCCCCGTGAAACACTGACTCCCACCCCTCCCCCAGCCCCTGGCCCCCCATCCACTTTCTGTCTCTGTGGATGTGGCTCCTCTGGGGACCTCCTGTGAGTGGACCACACAGTGTGTGTCCTTCTGTGTCTGGCTCATGTCCCTGAGCATCATGTCCTCCAGGTCCGTCCACGTGGGAGCAGCTGTCAGGGTCTCCTTCCTTTTTCCTGACTGAGTAATATTCCACTGTGTAGCTGGACCACATTGTGTGTATCCATGATCCATCAGTTCCCTGGAGCATTTTGGCTCCTCCACTCTGCTCACCTGCAGGAGCCCTTTGCCCAATCCCGGGCAATCCTGTTCTCCATCTCTCCCCTTTCTTTGATTTGTCTCTTTGTTTTGATGGATAGCATTTCCGAAGCATCTTTCCACTCCCTGGGTCTGACTGTGACCTGCTCCATCTTCCTGTTCCCCATCATTGCATTGCCAAGCACCCCAAAACCCAACCTTGCTAGCCTTCCACTGGCTTCGCCAGGCCCCGACTCAGTGACAAGGGGCCAGGTCTCTGGAGCTAGAAGGCCTGGGTGACAACATCCCAGCTCTGTCCCTCACTCGCAGGGCGCCCCACTCCCCCACGCACCCCCAGCAGAAATTGCTAATAACCAGTGAAACTAACAGCAACATTTATTACTCCCCAAATCATGACCTTAAAATTAATGACCACCTAGTCTTATCTTTCCTAAATTCACCATTAGACTTTAACGACAGTATTAACACAATGATTCTTGAGACAATACACAAAGATGCTGTTTCAGGGCTCAATTCTTTGCGTGATTCGAGCAAGTGGCTCCAGCTCTCTGAGCTTCTGTTTGCTCATGTGTAAAATGGGGTGACAATAGTTTCCGTCGGCTTGATCCATATCATCAAATATTCATTGTCTTTGAGGTGTTAGATTCTGTGTTAGGTGCTGGGAATATACGAGTAGTGAAAAAGGAAAACAAAGGAAACAAAAAAACAGCTCTCTAACTTATGGAGATTCCACAGACAGTCACCTTAGCACCGAGCCTGGCATTTCATAATAATATGTCACTACTTATAACTTATTTGTTATTACATTGTACATATATATTATGCATGATATTTGTAGGTTACACATTAACATTACTTTTATAACAATATATTAAGTTTTTTGATAACATGTCTATCATATATAATTTACGTTGAGCAGAATAATAAAAATTGAACTTATTTATTTTACATTATACATGTCATATGTTATGTATGATATTTGTGAGTGTATATTAATATTACTTAGATAATAATGTCATATTAATTTTAAAATAATGTCTGTTATATATAATTTATGTTGAGCAGAATAATGAAAATTAAACTTATTTATTTTACATTATACATAATGTTACATATCATGTGTGATATTTGTAAATTATATATTCATATTATTTATGTAATAATATCATGTTAATTTTTAAAATGTGTCTATTGTAATACATATAGTGTATGTTGAGCAGAATAATAAAAATTAAGCTTATTTTTTACATTATACATAACGTTACATATTATGTATGATATTTGTAAATTATGTATTAATGTTATTTTACGTAATAATATCATGTTAATTTTTAAAATAATATTATGTCTATTGTAATATATATAATTTATGTTGAGCAGAATAATAAAAATTAAACTTATTATTATAAATATTTACATTAAAACATGTGAAATAAGCAGATGTTCTTTGTAGTAGGAAGGTAGATAGTTTGCTAGTTGTAAATATTATTTGTATTGATTATGTGGGATATTGCTAACAGACCGACGTTAAGTGCGGGGAGCGGCGCTGCACTTCCACCCCCCGGGCGCGCGGGGGCGCACGAGGCGCTGGGAGGCCCGGGGCGCACGCAGGCCCCGCCCCCGAGCCCCGATTGGCGGCGCGCGCGGTGCGCGATGACGCGCGGCCCCGCCCCGCCCCCGGCCCGCCCTCCGCCCTGCGGCCGCCGGCGCTTGTTGTTCGGCGCGGCCGCAGTCGGCTGGCAGCCCCGGGGCGCCGGCCCTGCCGGTCCGCGCGGCCATGGAGCTGGAGGTGCCGGACGAGGCGGAGAGCGCCGAGGCGGGGGCCGTGCCCGCGGAGGCGGCCTGGGCGGCGGAGAGCGGGGCGGGGGAGGTAACGGTTCCGGCCCCCGCCCCCCGAATGGCCCCCCCCGCCCCCCCCCCGCCGGCGCCCAGTGGACCCGTCCGAGGGGCGCGGGGACCCGGGCCGGAGCGTTCCACTCGGGGCGCCCGCGGGGGGGGGGACGGAGCGCCCCGGGGATGGGGCACCCCGCTTGGGGGCCGGGGGATGGAGCACCCCGGGGATGGAGCGCCCCGGGGATGGGGCACCCCGCTTGGGGGCCGAGGGATGGAGCACCCCACGCCGGGTCCGGGGGATGGAGCACCCCGTCTCGGGGCCGGAGGATGGAGCGCCCCACGCCCGGGTCGGGGGATGGAGCACCCCGTCTGGAGCTGGGGGACGCCGCCCATTCCGGGGGTCCTGGAGGTGGGGCGCCGGGCCGCGGGTGGGTGCGGGGCCCCATCCTGCAGGCTGTGGGTGGAGCAGCCCCCTGAAGACGGATCCTGACCTCCGGCGTGACAGCCCCTTGGAGGACGCGCGGTGGGTGGGCGCGCTGCCTCCTGCCGAGGGCGCTCGGGGACGACGGCCCCCCCAATCTCGTCGGCGGGGGGCTGCTCTGCGTGTGTGGGCTGCATGGTGGAGCCCCCCACCCCCGTTCTGGTGGGGGGCCCTGCTGCCAAGGCCAGGCGGGGCATGGCAGGGAGGTGACAGTGTCCCAGATGTGCGCCCCTGCCTGGACCCGGTCCTCGGGGCCGCTCACCTTGCTGGTGTCAGCTTCCAGGCCTCGCCCCTTCCCCCAACTAGCGCTCACCCGTGGACCCATCTTAATGGTCAGGGTGGCTGGGGTGGAGGTGGGAGGTCTTTGAGACCATCTGGGTCAGCCTGCTGACGGTGTCCTCTCCCTCTGTGGAAGTCACCAGACCCGGTTTCCAGGGCAGTGGTCGTTCTTTACCATTCTGGGCCTCAGTTTACCTCCCTATGAGAGGAGAGGTCTGGGATATGAGGTCCAGAGGACTCTGCAGTGTGGGGCCTCAGCAAGCAGATGGCAGAGGAGGAGGCCCCCCCGAGCCTTCTCCCTGGCCCCCGGGGGGCTGTGGGAGCCGTGTAGGGACATGGCTTCCTCCTGCCTCTCGCCTTGGCGTGCCTCCCTGGCCCCCGGCAGAGCAGGTGTGGGGAGCCAGCGGCCTGGCCCAGCCCAGCCCGTGGCGCCTGCCTTGCCCCGGGGCGGTGTGCAGAGCCAGCCGCAGCCCAGAGGAACAGTTCCTTGGTTCCTTCTCGGTTGCCATCACACGCTCCCTAATAGGAAGTTTCCGGTGCACAGAATCCTCTGCTGCCCCCAGCAGCTCGGGCCCCGGCCGGCTGAGTCCCTGTAGACACCCACATGGGCACCCAGCCTCCGTCTCCCCCGGGCCTCCGGAAGCTTCCTTGGCGGGCGGGGAGATGATATGCTGCCTGGGAGTTGGGAGAAATGTCTGGAGAGAGAGAGCACGAGCGTCCCCCGGGCTCCGAAAGGCTCCCGCCGCCTCCCTGCCCGCTGCCATCTGGACCCGCCTGGCGGATGACCCCGTTCATTCATTCCCAGCATCCAGTCGCCTCGCCCTCGTTCCGGGCCGGTGGCCTGGCTGGGGACTCAGATGAGGTCCTTCGTAGCCCCCTGCCCTCCGCCATCAGCCCTCGGGCCTGGGCTGGTCGGAGACAGGATGTCCCAGACCCGGGGGCCACACGGAGGCCGCGCAGCAACCATGTGTCTTATCAGGGGCTCGGGCGCCGATCGGGGCAGAGAGAGGTCCCGGCTGTGGCTGGGCCTGGGCACGGGGACCTCAAAGACACGGCTGGCCCCTCCCGCCTGCCCCCAAAGTCTGCAGAATTAGGACTCCCCCGCCGATGGTTTATCTCACTCCCTGTATGCGGAGAGCTGCCTGGCCCCTCCAGCCCCGGTTCTCCCCGCGCCAGTGCAGCCCTGGTGAGCGCTGGCTTTCACGCTACATTGTCCAGATGTGTCAGCGGTGCCGGTGCGTGTTCCTCGCCCAGATGACATTTGGGCTGGAAAATTCTTTGTTTGGGGGCCCAGGATGCGCTGTGGGGGGCTGAGCAGCATCCCTGGTCCCCACCCACTCAATGCCAGGAGCTCCCCGAGTCGTGACGACCACAGACGTCCCCAGACGTGGCCCTGGGTTCCCTGGAGACGCAGTCACCCTGGGCGAGAGCCACGGTGCTGTATCTCTTATTCTAGAACTTGCTCGCTCTTTATCCGTAAGAATCTGGATTTTTTCCTCACGTCGGTATCGGTTATTTGCTTAGAGAGAGGTCGGTGCCGCGGTGAAGAGGGTGGGAGGCCCAGGCTGCCTGGGTCCCGCTCCGTTGCTGTGTGACCTCGAAGGGCAGACAGACGCCTTGACCTCTCGGAGCATCAGTGTCGCCGTCTGTGCAGTGGGGCGGTCATGGCCCTCCCTGAGTCACACCAAGTATGTTGGGGTGCCAGCCACTGCCGACTCCACCAGCCTCCTGCTGGGGACATCCCACTTGTTTCTGGAGTGGCCTTTCGCTGTCATAAGCCAGGCCTGAAACTGGGCGCTCCGTTTCCAGCGGTCAGAGTCCCCGCCTTGGGGTGGCTGGGTCCGGGGCAGGCAGGTTGCAAAATGACTGTCCGGTGCCCAGTGGCTTTCCGGAAAGGTCCAACAGGGGCCGAGGGAGACTGTCCCTGTCCCCCAGCCTTGCCAGCTCCGGGTGTTGTCGCCTTGGCAGTTCTGGCCCATCTGACGCGAGGCAGGACGGAGCTCCTTGGCGTTTAGAATATGGTCACTTTAAACGCCCAGCTCCTTGCTCCTGAGCTGGGTCTGGAAGGGGCCTGGTGGGGTCTCCATTGGCCTCTGAGGGCCGCGTGGGGACATCTTGGGGTGTATCTGGGGGGGCTTGGACACGTTCATGGGGCCGACCGCCCTGGCCCAAGGGCTGCCTGTGGGCTTCGGCCTGCGCTGTGCTCGCTGTTTCCGAGCTGTTTCCCTCCTGGCCTTCCTGCGTCCGTGACATCTCAGCACCGTCGGCGTTGTGCCCGCTCCCCGCCCTCCCACGTCGAATGTGTTGGCCGCTTCTGTCCGCTCTGCCTTCCAGACGGACCCGGATCCACCCACGTGCCCCCCGCCTCTGCCGCCACCTGGTCCAGCCTCGTCATCCCTTGATGGCCTGGTCCCTGTCTGTGCCAGTGCCCCCCACTGCTCGCTCCAGAGGCTCCCACTAAACACTGAGTCAGGGCCCGTCCTCCTCCGCCCACAGCCCTCGGGGGAGAAACTGAGTCCTCCCCGCAGCCCCCCAGGCCCCACATGACCTGCCTCATCCCCTCCCTGCCCTTCCTCCTCCCTCTCCCCCCTCCCCCTCCTCCCTCTGCTTCAGCCATACAGGCCTCCTTGCTGCTCCTTCCACGTGCCAGGCCTCAGCCTGCCCCAGGGCCTTTGCATGGCTGTTCCCTCAGCCTGGAACACTCGTTCTCCATATCTGTGTCATTTGCTTCCTTTCTTGTTCAGGTTTTGCTCCATTGTCCCCTCTTCGGTGAGCCTTCCCCTGCATTTGGGGAGGTCTGAAAGGGGACAGGAGGCCAGCGCAGCCCAGCAGAGGCCTGTGTGCTTAAGGACAGCGAGGGCCAGCAGGGCCTCCTCTGTAGCCGTGAGCGAAGGGTAACCGGGGGTCGCCACGTCCCTTGTCCCCTGGGTGCAAGTCAGCGCCGTGGCCTTTGGAGGCAGAAGGCCCCCGTTGGAATCCCGCCCGGGCTCTGGGACTGACGGCCTCGGGCCGTTCCATGGGAGCCCAGCCACCAGCTGGGGATGCTCCGCCTCAGTGTCTCTGTCTGTGACACGGGCGTGGGCTGGGCGGGGCGGGTGCTGGGTCTCCCTCCCTCCTCGGGCCGGGTCAGAGGGCACTGCTCGGGAGCCCGTGCGGGCAGGGCTCAGTCCTCCCATGGTGCTCACTGAGCGCCGCCTAGGGGCAAGGTGGGGTCCTGGGTGCCTGGGTCACATCAGTCGGGGGGGGGGGGGGGTCAGGGTACGGACGGTGAGCAAGTACACAGATGAGACCCAGGGTCCGCCGACAGTGGCTGGAGTCCGGCCACCACCAGATCTTGTTCATCAAGGTTCCTGGGCCCCCGGCCATGCCCATTGTGTGCGTGTCGTCCACATGGCCTCCCGCTCCCACGGCAGAGACCGAGTCCAGACGGGCTGCAAACTTGAAAACATGCCCCTTCTGCTCCTTTTTGGAAGATGTTGGTCGAGCCCTGAATGAGGCCACGCTGGACGATGGGTGCACGACCCAGGCGCCCTGGGATAGTGGGTGCCTGGGACCCACTGTGGCCGAAATGGTCAGGGAGGAGGGGACCCAGTGAGAAGCAGCAGCCGTGGGTTAGCGTTCAGGCAGAGGGAACAGCCCGTGCAAAGGCCCTGAGGTGGGAAGGAGCATGATTTGCTGGAGCCACAGAAGTGGAGTCAGTGCGGGGCCTGATGGGCAGGGCCAGCCACGGGGCCAAGCAGCCACAGCGGCCGCGCCCCGGGCTCCCTTCTGAGCTCAGTGGGTGGCGCTGGCAGGTTGAAGCGGGGCCGTGACACCGAGTCACGTTTTACAGAGTCCTCGGCTGCTTCGGGGGGAGGAGCTGCTGGGGGCTGGCGTCCAGGAGGGCGGGGCCGGGGGCCTGAACGGCCCGAGGAGGTGGAGGGAGGAGAGGGGACGAGGAGCCCCGGGGGGTGTTGGCCTGAGCCCCACAGTTGGCGGGGTGGGAGGGCCCGGGAGGAGCCGGCGGGGGGCACCCACGGGGGTCCCCATGGCCGGGCAGCCTGAGGCTCGGGCTGGTTCCACCCCGCCCTGGCTGGGGACAATGTGTCTGAGCACGTGGCTTCCCTCCTCTCTGCCTCAGTTTCTTCTTTGAGACTAGGCAGTGGGGTCCCGAGTTTCAGGGGACAGGCGCAGGCGTGGCCCGCAGCCCCCAGGGGTCTCAGAGGTGACAGCTGTGTGACGGGGGCATGCACAGATGTGGCGCCAGGTTCCACAAAGGGCCTCGGCCCCCTCCTTCCTGCGCCCCCGCCGCCGTGGCCGAGCCACATGTCCCCTCGCTGTGACGCTGCAGGTCGAGACCCCGCTGGGGATTTCGTGGCTGCGGCCAGCTGCTCGGGGCCCGAGGCGGGATTACTGACCCTGGATTAGCCGTAGGCCGTGCCGGCCATCGGGCTGGGGCCACCCAGGGGCCTGAGCCATTGTGAAGGGGACCCAGCCTCTGGCTTCAACTGAAGAAAAGGACCCTCAGCATCTTGTCACAGCTACTGTCCTCTTGGTCGCACACGCGTCTGCATACGTTTCACGCTGGTGTCCCGGCGACCGGGGGGCCGTGCTAGGCGCTGGGGAGCGGGGCGCAGCCGGGGCGTCCGTGTCCACAGCACCCACTCGGGGCCTCGGCTGGGCCTGACGGGTGCTGCGTGTATCCTGGGGGTGACGGCAGTTCCTGCAGGCGATGAATGGAGGGAGAGAGAGGTGTGTAACACAGCATGTGGGGTGAGTGCCCAGAGCAGAGAGGGCAGCAGGCGTGAGGGGGCCTGGCTGAGCCCAGGTGGTCGGGAGGGGGTGCGTGCGAGTGGAGATCCGCAGGAAACAACGGGTGTGTGTTGTGGAGATGAGGGGGAGGGTTCTAGGCAGAGCATACCGCCTGTGCAAAGGCCCTGGGGCAGGCCCGGGCCTGGCGTGTAGGAGGAGCAGCGAGGAGCCCCGTGTGGCTGGAGCAGAGGGAGGAAGGGGAGAGAGGACAGGGAGGGGACAGGGCAGGTTGTGCGGAGCCTTGGGGGCTGCAGGGAGAACTCGGCTTCCCCCTGAGGGAGGGGAGCCTGGAGGGCTGTGGGCGGAGGAGGCCAGACGATGCGGGGGCTCCTGGTGCCCTGTGGCCGAGGCTGCGGGGAGGGAAGCCTGTGGGATGAGGAGGGAAGCCAGGGACCAGGGGCGATGCGGGGGGCCCAGGCAGAGGCCAGGCGAGATGAGCGATTCCGAGTAGGTTCTAGAAGCAGAGCTGACAGCACTTGCTGGTGGGTCGAGTGTGGGAGCGAGAGAGAGCAGCAGTGGTCACCCCAGGTTGTGGGCCGCGTCCCTGGAGGACAGAGCCACCCTCAGCTGAGATGGGGACACGGGAGCAGCGGCTGTGGGGACGGTGGGCCCAGCGTGGCCGTGTTGAGTGTGAGACGCTGTGAGCCCCATGTGGAGACGGGGCAGCCGACCTGAGTCTGGGGCTCAGGGATGGGGCGGGAGGGCTGTGGGCGTGTCCCCTTGCCTGGAGCTGTGACGTGGCAGTCGATGTCCCCGTCCCCTCTCAGTTGGGGGCCAGCTGGGCGCTGTGACGGGGGGTGCGCGTGGGTGGGGGAGGGGAGAGCAGCAGGAGGGCCGAGAAGCGGGGTCCCAGTAGCCCTGGGGTCAGGCTGTTCAGCTGCTCCGTGCCTCAGTTTCCTCATCTGTACAGTGGAATCACAGATGCGCCTTCCTCTCGGGGTTCATGTGAAGCTAGGAGGAGTCAGCCTGCAGGAAATGCTCAGAACAGGGCCTGGCACGTGGGGGATGCCCCAGATACGGGGCACATAGGCGCCCAGCTTAGCCATGTGGGGGGCGCCAGGAAGGGAGGGGGCGTCCCCCATCTGTTCAGGTGGCGCCATCAGCCTGGGGTCCCACCCAGGTGAGCAGGTGCCGTGTGTATCTGTCAGTGCAGCCCAGGCCCTGCTGCGTGACGAGCATCCCCACGGCCCAGCGCCCCTCCCTTGTCTGTCACCTGTGCTGAGTGTGCACGTGGGGCCAGCAGGGGCTGTGCTCCTGGTGGTCACTCGGAGACCCGGTGACGGGGCTGCTGTCACCTCGAGGCGCTCTGTCACCCGGCAGAGGGAGAAGGGCACCCGAGTTGCGCCCTCATCTGGAAAATCTCCGTCTGGGAGTGACCTGCCCGCCGTCGCTGGCAGACTCGTCACACGGCTCACCTGGCGCCAGGGGTGAGGACGCACGCACCCTGGACAGAGGGCCGGCCGGCTGCCCCTGCGCCCCCCGCGCTTCAACGTGGGCGCTTGGTTCTCTATGTTTTTACCACAAATACCTTCTTTCTGTTTCTCTCGTTTATTTGTTCATTTTTGACGATTTTCCTGGGTTTATTCTGTAACTAAGAATATTTTCACGTTGCTCTGAATTCACAAAGGGTGGAGAGTCCCCGTTGACATGGAATCTGCCCTCAGCCTGTGCCGGGACCCAGGCGGTGCCCACGTGCAGTGACGGGGTCGACGTGTGTGCGTCTGAGACAAACGTGAACCGTGTGCGTGTCCCCCAGCGGCTCCGGGCGGTCTGTGCTTGGCCGGCCCCTGGGGGTCGGCAGGGGCCGTGGGCCTGTGTGTGTGTCTGGGGGGGTCTTGTTTGCACGTGGGAGGCATGCACACTTGTTGTAGGTGCTGACGCTCGAGCGACAGTCCCCCGTCTGCAAGGTCCCGAGATGTCACAAGCATCAAAAAATACAGAGAACGAGAATGCGCGGTTCCTCTGGGCCGTGTGAGCCGCTGGGGTCCCCCGGCAGCGGGGGACAGCGCCGGGTCTGGTCCAGTCCCCAGCCGCTGCCGGTCTGATGGCGCAAAGGGACATCTCGGCATCATTGTGGTTTCTGTTCCTCTAAGCGTGAATCAGAGGAACCGCTCTTCACGTGTCGCTTCCTTTTTCCCGTGTTTCATCTGTGTTTTATTAAACATATTCCAGCGAAGGGAGCAGAGTCGAGTCTGGGAGACAGTGACTTGCCCCCTGGGTAACACGGGCAGCGGCTGCACCGCGGGGGGCTGTCCCTTGCTCTCCCCCAACGATGCTCTGTATTTTGTCAGAGCTGGAAAATGGAGCATCACCCACTGGGGAGGCAGGCCCGTCGCCGAGGCCAACGCCTTGTTGCCTGCCCTCCAGCAAGCCTGTGGGCGCTGCTCCCGCCTGTCCTGATCCACACACACAGACCCCTCTTCACTGCTTGCCCCCATCCCTGCATTTAGTTGCACGCATCTCAGCTCTCACTTCATCTTCTGGAAACTGTGTGCTTGTATCTTTTCCATGTTCCATTGGATTTTCAGGCTTTTTCTTATTGATTTGTAGGAGCTCTTTACATATGATGGAAGGTTTTTTTTTTTTATCTACGCTACAAGTGCAAGCAGTTTTTTCCCATCGTCTCTTAGGTTGATTACTAATGGCAGGCAGGTACTTTTGGTTTTATGTGGTCAAATTTATCAATCTCTCCATTCATGGTTTCCCAGTTTGGTGTCGTGGATGGAAAAGTCTCTGTTCTGAGGTCATAATTAAGTTTTCCTGGTACTTCTGTAGCTTCATTTTCTTTGAGCACTTACCTTCTTGCTGTATTTGGGGTTTATCCTGGCATCAGGTGGACAAGGTTTAATCGAACTGAGCTTTTCCAGGTGGCTCAGAGTTGTCCCAATGCCACTTTCTGGATCATCTGCTTCCCTCGCCCATTCGAGACGCCACCTCTGTTCCAGACCGACTTCCTGTGTGTGGCTGCTCTATTTCTGGCCCTCATCTGGCAAGTCATCACGAGCTTTCGGTGCCAAAGCGGCCGGCGGAGCCGTCGGCGGCGGGAAGTCGGCGCTTCTGTCTTGCCGTCTCCGTTCCTGCAGAGCTGATGACCGGCATCGCAGACGTTTTCTGTGCCCGTCCGTCCCCGTCTCCGCGTGCATTGGTCTTTGTTCAACATTCTGTTTTGAAGACTTCTTAGCTGGCAGAAGGTGTTGCAAGAACCCCACGCACCGCCCTTCCCTGAGGTCCCCCGGCTGGCAATGCTCTGCTGATTGCTGTCCCTCCGAGTGTGTGTGATCTCGCGTGTGTGTGCGTGTGTGTGCGTGAGAGGGATGTAGTTGGGCCATGGCGAATCCGTTGCAGACACGATGCCCCTTGTCCCTAAATGCTCACAGACGGTCGATTCTCGTTATTCGTGGTGCTTCTGCTCCAGAAAGTCGTTGCGACACTGAATCAGCGAATACGGGGCTCCTGCTCTGGGGAGGTTCCCGCGGCCTCTGGTCGCGACGTTGTCCTCGAGCCGCCGACGCCTGGCCTGGTGTCTGCGTGACTCTGTTTGAAGACGCTGTGTTTACCGTGCTCGGTGGCCACTCGCCGCTGCGCCATGACCTGCCTGCATCCCGGCCCCGCATTTTCCCTTCGAGGCGCCTCCGGGCGGCCTTCTGGCCCTGGGAGTGCCGGCTGGCGCCGCAGCTCTGAGCCCGGGGGCTGTTCAAACAGCAGAATCCGCTACGGAAGGATGAAGATGCAGAAGCCACAGCCTTAAAGAGGCCGCAAGAAGGACTCGTCTCTGGCCTGAGCTGGAGCAAGAGGGGGCATCGCCTGTCCCCTCAGCTGGGCACACGCGGGTGGGTGACCGAGGATGGCCGGGCAGCCTGCGACATGGACGTGGTTACCGTGGATCTTGGCCGGCGAGTGAGGGTGGATATGTGCGCTGCTGTCCCCACCCCATCCCAGTCCTCTGCTGCCTCCTCCAGGAAGCCCACCTGGTGCCCCCCAGCCGCCCACAGCCTCATGGGACCTCCCATGTGGCAGTTGTCCACCGCCCCACGGCTGGCTTTGCCCAGAGCTGAGGGCCCTGGACTTTGGTGGCAGGGCCTGTGCCCAGCACAGACAGGCGTGCGGCTGTGTTTGTGGCACAGGCGGTGAAGATTCTGGAACCTTCTTTCTCTTAGGGCCTGTGGAATTCTGGATTAATCTGTGTCCCCCCCCCCCCCACATCCTTTATAGGGCTTCCTGTTTACGTCTCTGGAAACACGTTTAAAAGCTCTGTACAGTGAGGTCGAGTTGTGGGGAGCAAAGTGGGCAGAGAGTCGGGGCAGGTCTCAGTGTTGGCGGGGGAGAAGGGCTGGCAGCCGGTCAGGGCTCTGCCCCCAGACTGCCCCCCACCCCTATTCTCACTTCCCAGCTGCGCCCACCCCTCCACCACCCCAACCCTTTCTTTGCTGTTCCCGGAAAGCAGCCTGTCCTGTCACCACAGGGCCTTTGCATGTGCTGCCCTCACACTGAGAATTCAGCTCTCTCCTGACCTTTTCCCTCTGGAAAGGGGTCACATGTTCATGGCACAAAGTGCAGGCCTGGCTCCGCCCCCAGGCCCACCCTGAGGCACCCCTGTCACCAGCTGCGTGTGTCCCCTTGTGAGGCCCTCAGCCACGCACCCGCTCCCTGCACACCTCCTGCATCATGTTTGTAAACAGACCTTGTCCTGCACTTTGGCTTTTTTCTAAACACTTTTTGGTAAGAGCTTTATTGAGATGTAATTCACATGCCACACATTTTACCTAAACTGTACAATTCGTCAGTTTTTTAATGTATTCACAGAGTTGTTCTATTACAAGTCAATTCCAGAACATTCCATCACCCCAAAGAAGCCCCGTCTCCATGAGCATCACCCCTACCCCCTCCCCAGCCCCTGGCCCCAACGAGCCCGCTCTCTGTCTGTGGATCTGCCTATTCCGGACGTTTCCCGTCAATGGGGTCACACCGTGTGTCCTTCTGTGTCTGCTTCTCTCCCTGAGCGTCGTGTGTGCAGGTCCGTCCACGTGCAGCTGTGTCAGGGCCTCGCTCCTCTTCACGGCTGCGTCATATTCCAGCGTGTGGGTGGACCCCGCTGTGTGGCCGTCATCTGTCGTTGGGCACTGGGGGTGTCTCCGCCTTTGGTGGCTGTGAATCTTCCTGAACGACCTTCTGTGTGGACAGACATTCTCATCTCTCCTGGGGGGGCACCTGGAGCGTCCTTGTGGGGTCAGACGGTCCCTCTATGTTTAACCTTTCGAGGACCCGCCATCCTGTCTCCACAGCGGCCGCACTGTCTCCATCCCCACCCGCCGGGCACGAGGCTCCTGTCTGCCCCGTCCCCGCAGACACTCGTCAGCGTCCGTCTGTCTGATCGTCGCCGTCCCGGTGGGGGTGGGCCGGTCTTTCTGTGGTTCTGATTCGCTTTTTCCCGACAATGAGTGACATTGCGCATCTTTTCCCGAGTGTCTGGCCTGTCGTGTGTCCCCTGGAGCGGCGTCCACTCAGATCTCTGCTCGTCTCCGCGGAGTCACGTGTCCTTCTGCCGTGGACACAGTCCCCTCTCGGGCGTGCGAGTCACAGGCTCCTCCTCCCGTTGGGGTCGGCTTTTCGCTTTCTCCAGGGTGTCCTTTGAAGCACAAACAGCTTTAATTTTGACAAAGTCCCCTTGCTCTGTTTTGTTTGTCCCCGGGGAGCTGTCCTGTGTCCGTGTCAGGATCAGCGGCCTGTGGATGCACAGGTTCCGTCTGGGCTCTCGGCCGATCCGTTCTGGACGGTTCCACGGGCCCCAGCCCAGCTCTACGAGCGCCTGTCCTCTCTGGGGTCCAGCGCGGCTCTGCGTCTCCGCCGCGGTGGCTCGTGTTCTCTGAATGGCTGTGTGACGCCCCGTTGTGGGCCTGCTGGCCGTTGTCTCATTTGCCCTTGGCTCTGTAGGGAACACCTGCTGTGTGCGGGCCTGGCGGGAAGAGCGTAGCTGCTGGAGCCAGAAGGAGAGGCCAGCGCCAGGTGGCCTGCCCTGTGCCCCTGCGATGGGGTCCCCCCTTGTCGCGCTCTCCTGAGCAGCGTGAGTGACACAGATGTTCATTCAACAACCACCTCAAACACCAGCCAAGGCAGACCCCGGCCCTGCCTCCAGGAAGCTGGCAAGGGCTGCAGACGGACCCTGATCACGACCCACACGTGGGTCCTCTTGGTGACAGTGGCGGCAAGGCCCGTCCGCTGCCTGCCCTCACCTCTTCTCACTCCCTCTGCTCCGGCTACACAGGCTTCTTTGCTATCTCTGACTCCGCAAGCCCAGTCCTGCCCCAGGGCCTTTGCACAGCTCTTTTCCCTGCCTGAGAGGCTCTGCTGGTCCTCGAACAGCCAGTTCTTTCCTGTCTCCTTCCCGTGATGTGGTGTGGCTCAGGCTGGAGCCTGACCACCCGGAATTGAGTCCGTCCACCCCCAGTTTTCCCTGGGTGACCTCAGGCAGCTGACCTGGCCTCTCTGAGCCTCAGCGTCCACCTCTGTTAGTGGAGGGAAAGCTAGTACCCAGCTCCTGGGGCTGCAGGGAGCATTAGGTGAGTTAATACATGGGGCATCTGCTGTGCTGGCCCCACTGGACAAGTGCAGTAAATAAACTTCGGCTCCTGGTCACTGTTCCCGCTGCCCCCGGCTGCTCCCAGGAGCTGACACGGCTCACACAAGCAGGCTGCACCCCAGGCTCCTGCCCCCCTTGGCCTCCTCATTGGGACTCCTGGGGCCAGCACCAGGGAGGAGGGAGCGGGTGCTGGTGCCAGCGGCCCTGCCGAGTGCCAGGCACGTGTCCCCACGCCGGGGTGGTGAAGGACGGCGCTCGTGGCCACTGGGGGAGTGAAGGGATTAAGCCAAGCAGGGTGGGACCTATGAAAGGGCCAGGGGAGGAGAGAGCCAACTTCAGTCCGTGGTCAGGGAGGGCCTCCTAGAGGAGGTGACTCGTGACCCAGGCCTGAATGGTGAGATGGGGATAAGCGGTCCAGGTAGAGGAGAAGGCTGTGCAAAGGCCGTGGGGCAGGACTGGCCACTCGTGTGGTGGGAATGCAGTGAGTGAGGGGAGAGAAGGAGGGGAGGGCAGGGAGGGCGTCCACTGGTCACCTCCTCACCCGTCATTTGTGCCATCAGGGGCCACGTTGAAACCCCGGGTACATCAGTTAGCACGTGCTGCAAAATGAATCACCCCAAAGAGTAGTGGCTTTCAGCAATAATGAGCATTTGTGGTCTCGCGGCTTCTAGGGGTCCGGAGTCTGGGGTGGCTTAACCCCAGACCTCGTGGCTTGGGGTCTCCGATGAGGTCACAGTCGGGCTGTCAGCCGCCCTGCCTCATCTGAAGCTCGACCGGGGCCGGGGGAGCTGCTCCCCACACGGCCGTTGGCAGGAGGCCCAGCTCTGCGGGCCACTTGCGCGTCCTCATGGCGTGGTATCTGCTCCCCCTCAGGGAGCGATCGTGATGGCGACAGTGTCCTTCATGGCCCACCTAGAGGTGGCCGCTCCCACCGCAGCCGTGGGGGAGGTGGAGACGAGGCCCCCTGGAGGCTTCCCTCCCAGCCTCCCACCTTTCTGAAAGTTGAGGCTTGAGGTGAGCGGTCAGTGGTCGCCTGCAGGCCCCGGGGGATGTGAGTGGCTGGCGTGCTGTGTGCCAGTGAAACATTATCTACAAAGGAGGCGGTGGCGGGTTTGGTCCGTGGGGTGCAGAGCGCTGGCCTGAGGGGTGTCAGCCGGGACCCCCTCCCCCTCCGCGCCTGTCTTCCTTTAGGTGAATTGGGCTTCTCTCTCAACACAAAGCATCCTATATCCCTTCTCTGAGCCTCAGTTTGCCCCTCTGAAAAGAGAGGAGATGGGCATGGCTGGGGACAGGCCGGAAGCCCTGCAGGCCGTGGGACTGTGTGTGAGGCAAGTGTGTGCACTCTGTTCCCTGTGCTTTTCCCTGCGGTTCCTGGTGGTGCCCGCCCTCCACCTCCTCCAGGCAGCCCTCCAGGTTTCCACTGGCGGATGCTCGCTGAGGCCTGCCCCTGCCCACGCTGGCTGCTGCGGTTGCCCGAGGGGACGGGGAGTAGGCCCACCCACAGAGCTATTTGGAGCCAGGACACCACGGAAGGCGGACTGTCGTGCAGGAGGGAGGGTCGGGGAGGGGGCACAGGCAGTGTCAGGGCCTGGGGCCCAAAGCCGGGAGGGAGGCTGAATGGGGAAGACCAGATCGAGGACCCCGGGCTGAGCGCGGTGAGCAGGAGGGAGGCGCCAGGCTGTGGGCCGGGTGGGGGCTGGAGGGGAACTGGGTGCGGGTGCCCCCACCCCGGTGCTGGGCTCCGGGAGAGGAGCGGAGCCACCCGTGATGGCGAGAGCAACCCCGGGCGGAGAGCTTGTGGGCACGAGGGGCTGCGCAGAAGGTGGCCCCGGCTCAGAGAGGGCGCCGAGCAGGCGCGTCGGTGCCCAGGGCAGAGCCACAGTCGCCATCAGACGCGGGGAGAGCCAGCGCTCCGTGCCAGGCCAGCGCTGGGCCCGGCGGGGCCTCTGTCCTTGAGGAGCCCCGTCGAGGGGACGAGGGGATGGGAGCAGATGGCTGTGGACGCAGCGCCTGGGGCTGGAGCAGCTCCACCTGGAGGGTGGGGGAAGCCACAGAAGTGCTCCAGGAGGAAGCTTCTGGAAGCCCAAGAGGACGGGCTCGCGGAGTCTGCAGGGACCCCATGCACGCACATCCTCAGGAGCCCGCGGCTCCACGGCCTGGAACCCGCCAAGACCTCCGGGCCTCAGTCTCCCCGGCTGCACCGTGGGTACAGTGACGGTGCCCCCCGGGGGCATGGGGACGGCCGGGGACGCGCGGGCTCGTGGCTTTTTAATATGGGGACTTCAAACCAAAGACGAAAGTAGAGAGGATCGTCCGATTAAAGATACTTGGGTCACGAAATATTGCAAATACCCAGAAAATGCTATAATGAACACCCACCTACCACCGTCCCCCAGCGTCCCCCACATGGCTGACGGGCCGGATCACCTCTGGGGGGCCGTCCTGGGCGCTGTGGGGGGCTGAGCAGCATCCCTGGCCCCACACACTCGATGCCAGGAGCCTCCCCAGTGTGACAGCCACAGATGTCCCCAGACACCACCCAGTGTCCCCTGGGGGCAGGACACCCGTCCCGGCCGCCAGACCTCTGACCCTTCACGGGGAGTCCGTGCCGACCCCTAGTTTAAGGATGAAGAAAAAAGAATGGGTTTGGCCTGCACAGAGGGATTTTGTTGTTCGGTGCTTTTCTTAATAAGATGTTAAAGGAAATGATAAATAAGATGTTAAAATCTTTTCTTGTTAAACAGTGTAGTTAGATAAAGAGCCAGGCCCTCTGTGGCATGTTGTCTCCGAGACGGGGCCCCGCACCCTCGACGCCACTGTTTGGGGTTAATGAGCAAGTGAGCCAGCAGAAGGTGGTTGGGGAAGTTGTTACCAGGACATTTTTAATTCCTCACCCGATGCCGTCCACACTTGCCCTCCACACGCCATCGCGCACGTGGGCCCAGCGCCACACGTCCCTCCTTCTGGGCCCGGTCTTGGTGGTGGACCCACTGTGCACCTGACGGGGGTCCGCCTCCCTTCCTCCCCTCCACTAGGGGGGTCTCCTCATCCTGGCCGCCCTCTCCGGGGTCTCTCTAGATCCTTGCCCCCCTCTCCACCCCTCCCTCCCCTGCCCAGCGCCATTCAACTGTAGGTATTGTGCTCCTACTGTGTGCCAGGGGTCGGGCCAGGTGTTGGGGAAGGCGGCCACGAACAAGACAGTCCCGGTCCCTGCTCTCCCGGGCAGGAGCAAGTAATAAAGAAGTTCGCTTCAGACAGTAGTAGTAGCCCTGGGAAATAAACTGGGTGTGGTAGAGGGGCGGGCGTGGGAAGGGACCCGTGTGGTCAGGGAGGTCTCCCTAGGAGGTGACGTTCAAGCTGAGAGCCGAGTGAGGGAGGACGGGAGCCAGTCAAGTAGAGATGTAGGGACAGTGTGTTCCAGGCAGGGGGCACGGCAAGTGCAAAGGCCCTGAGGTAGGAACGAGCCTCCTCAAAGGTGTGATGAGTGAATGTGTGTGAAGCCTGTGGCACGGGGCCTGGCACGGTGGTGGTCCATGGTGTCGGCTGCTAGCTGGGTGATCACTCACCTTCCTTGGGCAGAATCTGCTCAAAAGCTGTGTTTGTCCAAAGCTTGAAGACATTTGGCATCAAAGGTCAAAATTCGCCTTTAACGTGGAGGGAAAACATTTTATCACGACAGCTTTCAGGTGCGCTGAGAGTTGAGCGAATTGGACAGCAGACGCGTCCCACTTAGCCCGTGGCCCCCGAGACTGGCGCTTTGCTGTATTTATTTCATACCCGCTCCGTGGCCCCCCATCCGTCTGACTTTCTGGATGGTTTCCGAGTCGCAGACGCACTCACCCCACCCGCCACCTCCCAGGCGTGTGTCTCATTAACCAGAGTTTGATATTTTCCAGCGTGTTCTTTGCGACGTTAGTTACTCTGATCAGCTATTAACTCTGGGATTCTCGGCCCGAACCCTGGTGCTAAAGTCCAAGACGACGCAAACACCGGAAAGTTCTCTCTTTCCGTGTCGCCGAGCGGGACCCGCGGATTCACACCTGGTCAGTGTCACACCAGGTGCAAACCTGGTGAGGGGCCATTAGCAGCCACTGGGGCTTTGGTGCCCTGGGGCCTTCCCACCGTCGGTCTGTTGATCGGAGGCGCCTGCCGTGGACAGACCCACCCGGGGGCGGCGGGGTGGCAGAGCGGGTGGCGGGTGCGAAGGGCAGCGGCTCCCGAGTCCCCTCGTCTCCTCTTGCCGTGCTGGCCGCCTGACCTCGCTGAGTCATTGGCCTCCTTGCTCCGTTTGGCTCTGACGGTTGGCCAGTAGGTTCTCTGGATTTAGTAAAATTCTGGCTTTTCCTCTCCCGCCTCCATCCCATTTCTTTTTCTGCTCTTATTGCGTTGGCCGCGCCCGGCGTGCGGTCACAGTGGGCGTCGGCTGGGAGCTTTGCTGTCTGCCTGTTTGCACGCGCCCCAGCCCCACTTTCTTTTTCTCTCTGTCCTGACTCTCGTTTCCTGACTGTCCTGGATGTGACCTCCAGGCCGAGTCTCGAAGGCTCTCCTGGATTGGGAGATGCGAGCAGAGCGTTCCTCAACTTCAACTCGGGGTCACTGCCTCCATTTCTCCAAACCCCTGCTTCCCCAGCCCAGAAACGGCAGTCACGAAATAGGGTCACTAAGTCGGTGGGGTCTGGCTCAGGGGTCCCCTGGCCGCCGTGGGAGTGGGCACCGCAGGGCGAGGGTGGAGGAAGCGGCCGCCCTGTCCAGGCGAGCGAGGGTGCAGCCCCGTGTTTCCAAATCTGCTTGTGTTTCGAGAAACCGAGGTCTTTCTCCCAAAAGCCCTGGGACTTAAGGTTGCCTCGGCGTCCGCCAACCCTGCAGGCCAGCCAGGGTGTTCCGGTGGCGTGAGCAAGGGAGGTCCTGTGTTTGCGCACCTGTGTTCACGCCTCCGCCTGTCACCTCCCGTGGGGACCGTCGGCCTCGGGTCCCCGTCACTTCACGTGGTCTGTGTGGAGCCCAAGATGACCCGAGGGGCCCGGCTCGCACGCGTTCTCGGCAGCACCGTCTGAGTCCCCCTCGCTGTGCCTCGGTGCCCCCAACTGTGACACGAGGCTTTCAGGAGCAGCCACCTCTCTGGGCTGGGGGGAGAGTCTGTGGGAAGGGGACACTGGCCATGTCTGGGGACTTCTGCGGGTGTCACACTGGGGGAGCTCCTGGCATTGAGTGGGTGAGGCCGGGGATGCTGCTCAGCCCCCCACAGCACCCAGGACGGCCCCCCAGAGAGTGACCCAGCCCCTGTCACAGTGCCGAGGGGGACCCTGGACTAGTGACTGGGCTTTGGGGGAGCCTGGAGCCCCAGACTGTTGGCACGTGGTGCCTTCTGTCAGGAGAGCAGGGCATCTGTGTCACGGCGGCACGGCCGGTGGTCCACGATGAGGGAAGAGCAGAGGTTGGGGTCTCCATTCGCGGCTTTGACCCGGTTGGACGGCCATTCCGTGTTCGCTGGGTCACGTCCTCAGGGCCTTGGACTTGGCCGTGTCTGCGTCTCATTCTCCAGCCGTGGGTTCTGACGAAGGTCTCTGTCCAGGACGGAGTGGCTGCAGGGGTAGCTGGCCGGTCCCCGTGGAAGGGGCGCTCACCTCCCCAGGTCCGCAGCCGCCATCTGGTTTCAGGACCTCATTTCAGGACAAGGAGGCCAGGGCCCCGCACTCCCTCGCTTTGCAGTATCACTGACCGCCAGGACGGAGCCTGGAGAAGGTTCTGGATGACGCACGGCCTTGGGCACTGTCTTTGCTGCTAAAGGGAGTCGCTTCCACCCCTTTCAAGTGCACAGTTCAGTGGCAGTTAGTTCACTCACTGTGTCGTGCACCCGTCGCCACTGTGGTTGCAGAACATTCCATCCCCCAAAGGAAGCCCTGTCCCGTCAGCATCACCCCCACCCCCTCCCAGCCCCTGGTGCCCACGAGCCTGCTCTCTGTCTGTGGATCTGCCTGTTCTGGACGTTTCCTGTCAATGGGGACACGCGCCGTGTGTCCTTCTGTGTCTGCTTCTCTCCCTGAGCGTCGTGTGTGCAGGTCCGTCTGCGTGCGGCTGTGTCGGGGCCTCGCTCCTCCTGGGTCCGGGTTCCTGCCACCTGGGTGTGTCTGACGCTTCTTTTATGGAGCAGGTCCCAGTTGGCAGAGGCGCTGGAAGCTCCAGGCCCTTTCTCCCACTCCCCGAGTTGTCCCTGGGGACTGACTGCCCGTTCCTTCTAGAAGCGCCCTTGGCCCGTCAATGGATGGTTAGCTGTGGCTGCGTAACAAACCGCCCCCGGCTTGGGGGCTTCCGGCAGGAGCTCTGCCTGCATCTGTGCGTGGCCTCCAGCAGGGACCCGCCGTGGACCTCGGGCCTCAGGTGTCCCCGGGGTGGAGCCAGCAGCTGCCAGCCTCCCTTGCTCTCCTGTCCCTTTGTCACTGTCTGTTGCTCCGGGACGTCACGTGGCCGCAGGGGCCCCTCTCAGTCGAGCAGGAGTCTCTCCCACAGTGGCTGGAGCATCCGCACAGTCTGCTCCCCGCAGGCCAGCCTGGCCAGACTGAGGGTTGGCGCTGCCCCCCAAGGGTCCCTAGGTCCCCAGGTCCCTCCGTGATTGCCAGCTGGCTCTGTGCCCGGGGTCGGGCCTGCACTGCGGGAGCCCCAGGCCTGCCAGCCCCTTCCCGCTGCTCGGGGAGGTGAGGGCGCCCGGCCCGCCTGCCTTGTCCCTGTGCTCACTCGTTTGTGTGAGTCGCAGCCCGGCCCCCAGCTGGCAGCCGCCCCTGCGCCCCGCCCGCGGTGACTCTCCATCACTGTGCTCAGGGAGCCCTGCAGGCGGCCGGCGGCGGGTGACAGCAGACCTGGCCCCCGTCGTGGGGGAGACACAGTGCACAAGCGCCGGGGGGTGCCATGTGCCGGGAAGACCGGGAAAGCTGGGGAGATGAGGAGCGTTCCCTCAGAGGGACTGTTTTGGGTGAAGTGGCCGGCGGATGGCCTCTCAGAGGGAGACACTTGAGCCAGGTCCTGAGTGGAGCAAAGAAGCAAACCCTGCAAGGGGCTTGGGAAGGGCGGTTCAGGTAAAGAGCACAGCTTGTGCAAAGGCCCTGGGGCAGGCCTGGGCTTGGCGTGTGGGAGGAACAGTGAGGAGGCTGTGTGGCTGGAGCAGAGGGAGGAGGGAGGGCAGGGTGGGGACGGGGCAGGTCGTGTGGGGCCTGGGGGTCCAAGGGGAGGACTCGGCTTCTCCCAGAGGGAAGGGAGCCTGGAGGGCTGCGGGCAGAGGAAGTGGGACTGACTCACGGCTCCCAGGTGCCCTCTGGTGGGGGCCATGGGGAGCATAGACTGGGGGGCGGCGAGGGCGGAGGGGACGGCGCTGGTCCAGGGGGCAATGCTGAGCTAGAGGAGCAGGGAGCAGCGGACAGATCTGCATAGACGCGGAAGGTGGAGCCGGGTGGTTTTGCTGAAGGACAGACGTTCAGGCCCTTCCCCAGGTCCTGGGGACCCACGTTCTTTCAGGAGCTTTCTCCGCCTCAATTTCTACATCAGACAAACGTGGAGAAGCTGCTGCTGCTGAGGCTTCTCTGTGTGCAGAGGGGAGAGGAACGGGTGTGTGTTACCGTCCCTCAGTCAGTCAACAAGCACGTGTAGGTGTCTGCTGAGGGCGGGCCGCGCACAGCTGAGCCAGGGGCGGGTCAGCCCGGCCTGCTTTCCGCTCTGCAGCGCCTCGCGCCCCCCTCCCCGGTCTATTTTTAATACTGAATTTCCTTGAAGCCAGGGTGGCTCATCAGCAGATAACCAGTCACGTCCCCAGCGGGGCGGACAGAAAAGGAGGAACTCCGGAGAGTGATGAGGGTGCAGACGCAGAGCGAGGGGTGTGACTGCAGGGGAGGTGCCCAGGGAGGCCCCTCGGGGGGGAATGTGGGGCTGAGACCTGCACGTCGAGGAGCCATCCTTGGGACGAGCTGGGAGGGTGTTTGGGCCAAGGGAACGGACTGTGCCAAGGTCCTGGGGCAGGCCTGCTCATCCTCAGAGGCCACATGTCTGTACCCTCCCCGCCTCTGTGCTCTGCTCCAGCTGCGGGCTCTGGTGGAGTCAGTGTGGCCACGGGTCCGAGGGTCGCTGGGTGGCGGCCGCTGGGTGGCATGGCCGGGCAGGCAGCGGGAGGAGCGGAGGGGAGGGTGCAGGGGTGCTGTGTGGGGGGGATCAGGAGCTGGGCACCCACCCCCTCAGGCAGAAAGCCCCGGAATGAGGGACTGGGAGCTGCAGGTGGGCATGGCTGGGTGGGCTCCGGGCTCAGGGGCCCTGGGTGGGCCAAGGAGGGGACACCCTGGGCAGCTGGCTCACGTCTCTGATGCCAGGGCCCCCAGACGAGGCCTGGAATGTTCCGCCCTGGTCCACACCAACTTCCTGCCTTCACTCCTCTTCCTTCCCCCACACCCCAGACGCAAACCAGCAATTGTTCTGCTGTGGGGCCGCCAACGAAAATATTATGTCGGCTTTCCAGCACCTTCCACCACTCGCTTGAGTTGGCCGGGCCTCGGGATGGCCAGGAGCCCCCTATGTCTGCCGTGGACACACGTGGCCCCTGTGACCCCCACGTGGCTGGCGTGGCCCTGGCCAGCCGCCATCAGCAGCCTTCCTGGCCCGGGCAGGTGACCCGGCCTCGGTCTGTCCTCTGGTGGGCCCTGTGGCCGTGACCATGGCCTTGGGCAGCCACCCCCCCAGCCTCAGTTTCCCTCTCTGGCCATCTCCTGGGGGTCTCGACACTGGTGCCTGCACAGGTGGTTGGCTCAGGGACTGTGGCTGCGGCTGAAAGGACACGAGTCCCCACCCGGGTTGGCCTGGCCACGCCCACAGCTCAGTGTCCTCTCGGCTTGGTTTTTGTTAATTATTGAAAGATAGTTGATAAATCATAAAATTCACACTTTTATGTGTGCAATTCAGTGTTTTTTGTGTCTTTAGAATGTTGTACGACC